>NW_015112642.1:359907-388947 GCF_001443285.1 Poecilia latipinna | reverse complement strand
TTTTTCAAAAAAAACCTTAATTTTTTTAAATTAATTTTAAATTTTTTTAAAAAAAAAAAAAAAAAAAAAAAAAAAAAATCTTGAAAATTCATGAGTTTGAAAAGTCAAAAAATTGCTGGAAAAAGAAATTAATCTCATGAATTTTTTGGAGAAAAAAAACATGAACATTTCTGAAACTGATCTCAAATTTAGAGTTTTTTTCAAGCAAATATTTGACTTTAGTAGCTCAGAAATCTCCTTGTTTTTTCTAGAAAATTTCTGAGTTTTTTGATGTAAATTTGCTCTTTTTCTCTCATCTCCAGTGGCCCTAACACAGACTAACGCTCTTTAGAGCTGGACTCCTCTCTGTGGTTTTGGCTCCACCTGGTGGACATCAGAGTAACTACCTCGGAGCGGCACACGATGATCCGGATCAGGGTGTCTTCATCTGTTCCTGCTCCCTTCATGGCTTTGTGCAGACGCCTGGCGAAGTACAGCTGCGGGTTTTTAGCCACTCTGACTGCAGGGCGAAGAAAAGACACAACATTTACGACTTTAAACATTTAATTTAAATCTAAATGTTTAAAAAACCTTTCATCTCTTTCTTACCAAGAGCAGTGTAGCATTTCTTCAGTGTTCCAGACGTTTCGTTGTCAATAGCGTCCAGGATTTCAGTACCAGAAAGCTGCCAGTGGAAAATGATTTGCATCAGAAATAAACTTTGTGTTTGTAGCTTCAAAAAGTCATAAAAGAGATTTGAGGAAAACTGCAGAAGAGCCTGAATGAAACCGATCAACTCAAGATTATGAAATTAATCTTAGAATGACTACCTTTTTTGCATAATTTTGAATTGAATTATGACTTTTTTTGCAGAATTCTGACTGCAAACTCAGGATTATTACTTTCCTGAATTTTGAATTTAATCTCAGAATTATGACCTTCTTTCCTGAGAATTATAACTTTACTCTTCTGAGATTAAAGTCCTAATTCTAGTTTTTCAGTGACTTAATCCTCTTCCATTCTGAAATCAAGATTATTGATTCCCTCCACAATTAATCTTTTGTCTTTTACAGAGTAAATAACCGTAGTGTGAGCTGCCTGCTGATATACTGATAGTCTGAACATATAATCTGCTGAGGCTGCTAACACCTGCTCATATATCTTGAAGGTGGCCTGCAGCTGCAGGTAGTTCCTGCTGGCCAAGACGTAGCTGAAGGTGGATTCATCCGTCCCAAAGCGACCCTCGCCGGCCTGCAGGACACCGGCGATTATTAATAAAGCTGATCGTCATTGATTGTAGATTTTTGTTAATGTGAGGATGGAAGCGGCACCTCGAACAGAGCGGTGGCATCTTGCTCCGCCAGATCCTCGTCCACATCGTAAGTCTCGTCTCTGTTTCCCTGTAAGGAGAGCAGATGTGAGGCTCCATGACCCCGTAGTAATCAGAGTCAGGCTGGACTGAGGCCAGTGTGTGTGTGTGTGTGTGTGAGAGAGAGAGAGAGTGTGTGTGTGAGGGTCATGACGGGGTGCAGTGAGAGTGAGCTCCGTTTCACTGCAGGAGTTGAGTTTCCTGCGCTGAGTGGAAACTCCGTACCTGCAGCAGAGCCATGAGGAGGTTTCTAACGTCTCCGCTCGTATCGCTCTCGATATCCGCTTCCAGGTCACGCTCATGCACTAAAAAAACACAAAACAGGAAGTTTTCATCTTTCAGGTGACCTGTCATTCTTCCTTGAACAGATTACGATTGATCTACTGGCAATTCAAAACACGTTTGTTACATTTTTTGCACAAAATTATTCCTAGATAGTGAGATTTTAGTCTTTTTTAGCACCTTTCAGAATGAGCTGTTTTAGAGGGTCTGGCCCTTTAAATCTAAATAATCTGCTGATGGCCACGCCCCCAAGCTCAACCTTACACTTGCATGTGAAAATGGCTGCTAACAGATTCATAAATATACAACCGTATATCTTTGAACAGCAGAAGTGGAGCCTCCTGCACAATCAGCAACAATGTAGCAAGTGGTTTCTGGATGGTAAGTCAACAATAAACCACTTGTCTTTTTCCAGCAGCCATTGTACATTTCATTTACATTTTATTGCTGTCTCCATAAATTGCATTTAATGATGTTAAATAAAAAACAAAGAAACTATCAGAAATGTTATTTTTACTATTTTCTCCACTATTTGCTCCACATACAGCAGAAAAACCAGCTGATCAAACATGCTGGATTTCCACTGGGGTTGCTAGTTAACAGGAATATGACTTAGGATTTTGAAACGGCTCATTTTCCAGACACCAAAAATCGTCCGGGTGGGGATTTTTAAGCCGTTGGACTGTTTTTAGAATTAGCTGCGACTCAAATGGAAGAACAAAATCGTAAAAAAATTGAATTTTGCATTATACACCCACTTTAAAAAGATGTTTTAATTTTATAATCAGCTCTAATTTGATGAATATAATACATTTCTCTGTCTGATATCTAAATTCTTCTGTTCTTCCTTTGCATGCAGAAACAAACCTAAACAACAAACCCTTCCTCATCCTCATCTATGGCTCCTGCGTCATAATCTGAGTCCTAAGATTCTTTATCACTTTGTAAACTTTAAAAACTGTAAAAATTGGTAGGTTGAAGTAAGTAGGTATTTTCTTGAAGCCACATCAAGCAGAAATCCTTAAACACAAAAGTATTTAAAAAGTGTTGGACGTGAATAATTTGTTCCAAAAATGATTTCCAGATGAGTAAAAAGTAAATCAAACATTTGAAGCTTATGAGGAACTCATACACTGAGAGTCTGTTGGAGCAGCAGAGACGCCTGAAAGCTGAACCTTATAATTAACTGAACTGACAATAACTGCTCTGCTCTCTGTCATTAGATGACTAGTCTGTATTTTTCATGCATACAAAGCCCCACCCCATAAACAGTTTAATTTAACTAAATCAAACTCAGTGTAGTGAAAAAAATGAAGCATTTTTACTCGTTCATGCTGATCTGAAAGGTTTGGCTAGTTTTTAAACTTCAGTGTTAAAGGAGAAGTTGGAGCCGGATGGGCTAAACAAAGCTTCACTCAACAATAACCAACCATTAGTCACTCTGACTCATTTCCTTTAAAAGCTGACAGGAAATACTGTATGAATAGTATGAATTATAAAAATGCACAACTTACCCTGAAAGTAGCATTCCTTAAACAAGGCGATGTCCTGTTGACAGGAAACAGAAACGCAAATATTAGGAAAAATTTTTTCTCAAATTACTGACTAGCTCCACTAATATGAACCTGCAGACAGAAAGTGGACCGGTTCTTATTCTGGAACGGTGCTGCTCATATCACATGTATCCAAATATTGTCCTCAAGTGAGAGTCAAAAAGTGTTTGGTAAAAAATTTACTCAACTACTGAGTAAATGATCAAATTATTAATCATTTAATGTTTAATAATTACATCATCAGATGGACCAAAATGTAAAGTTAAGTGGAAATTTTGGTATTTTAAGGATCAAAATGAAAATAATTCATTTAAATAAAAAAATAACAAAATCAGGCAAAAGAAATGTTTCCAAATCAGTTTCTTTCAATAAAAAACGTTAATAAAACCTGCAGGTCTGTGTCTGGTGAACTTTTGGTTAAAACATTTTTGTTTTTCATTCAGTGGATAGAAAATCCAGAAATTTTACTCAAGTACGAGTAAAAATACCTCATAATAAAATTACTAAAGTAAAAGTAAAAAGTACAGCGCAGTACAAATACTCCTAAAAGTATTTTTTTTTTCTAAAAAGGTACTTAAGAAAATGTAACTGAGTAAATGTAACTAGTTACTTTGTAACTGTGGCTGATAGTGGCTGCATGTTGAAGAAGCTCTGATACTTTAGCTCTGATTTGTTTTGTTCCTATCATTATTTTCATTATGTCCAAAGATGATGTTGCCTGTTCACACATTTGAAATGTCATAAATCAAAAATAAAACAAACAAATCTGTTCAAGAAAAACAGCAAAAAACAAAAATAAGAAGCTGCAATATCCAGACTACATAACGGTGCACACCCTTAAACTATCATGTTACTGGTTCATGTTTTGATTCGATTCCAGCAAATCAATTAGAATAAATCTGATTAGGCAGAAATAAAATTAAGTGGACCAGGCTGAAATTTCCTGATATCTATGTTTGCTAAGGCCACAGTGTGGAGATGTTAAATAGCATCAAAAGTATCAGTCTGGAGAAAAGCAAGAAAACAAAAACAAACAAAAATCACAGCCATCAATTCTCCTGAATTGATAAAAACAAAAAATGAAAACTTTCTGGACTGAGAAAATTTTCAAAGAAAAAAAATTAAACATCCAGGTCAAGTTAAAACCTCAAAAACTTTCAAGGAAGATGAATTATGATTTTAAAAAATACCAAAGAGATGAAATTCTTAGCAAAAACTACAGGGTGTATGAGAAAAGAGAAACAATCAAAGCAACAAAAGTTTCTCCATTTTTTTCTAGAGTTGCTCCAAATTATTTTATTATTGTGCAAAAAAAACAAACCTGAATGTGCAATTCACACAGAGTAAGGAAGTCAAGTACGGAAAGAAAGGAGATTATCTTAGGATACTCCAGAGGATCCGTAAAGAGTTGTGTTAAAGTTAAGATGGCGGCTCACAGCGTTGGTGGCGGTGCAGAGGATTTCCACCAGGACGTCCTCGTCGGTTCCCGGTCCCTTCATGGCCTTCCTGAGCTCCTTCACGGCGTAGACGACGGGCGGATCCAGCATGGCCAGGATGGCGTTCTCGAAGTTGCCCGCTAGTTCACTCTTCAACACATCCACCAGTTCCTGACATGCGAAACAATAAACAGAAAGGATCTAAAGATACGCAGAGAAATGACGCGGGTTTTCTTTAGACGTTAACGGAGGAAGTCACTCACATCGTCGTATTTTTCAAAATAAGCCGCCTTGATTTCCTGCCGCTGCGCTGAGCTGCGGTTAGCCAGGATGTCAATGATGGCCTGCTCATCGGTTCCTGAAAGAAAGACCCAACGGAGCAGAACGAGGCGGGAATAAAACCTCAAGATCATCAGTTATTCACACCTTTCAACATTTATCTCATTACAACCAAAAACATTTTATTTATTTTGAATTAAATTTAATTCACTAGTTTATTTATTTTTACAAATAAGTGTGGATTTAAGTTTGGACTTTGACTAGGCCATTCAAACACATGAATATACTTTGACCTAAACCTTTCGATGTTTAGGATCGTTCTCCTGCTGGATGGTGAAACTGTATAGAGGACAAATTGTGACAAAATTTCCAGCAAATGTCTTTATAGAGTAAATAATGTGCCAAATGTTGTAGCCAAAAAATAAAAAAAAATTAAAATAAGACTTATTTTATTCTACAGTGTAAGATAAATTCATATTTATTATTTTCAACAGTATTAATTTGACATTATTACTAAAATTTCAATTCAATTCCAGTTTATTTAATCATGTAACAGTAAACAATGTTATATGATAAAAATAAACAACTGTTGTTTTGTATTAAGGTTCCTTATTTATATTTAATTGTCCATTCTACTTCCAATCATACTCTTATTAATTAGTTACTTTTCTAATTTGTCTTTTTTTATTTAATAACTTTTTTCCGTTGTACAAATATTTCCACATTTCTTTTTTTTGTTTTTTTCCCCGACTCTTTGCAATAATGACAGCACAAAGGTTTGAATAAAACTTTCATGTACAAACGTTCAACTTTTGAAAATTTTAATGTTGTTTGTTCTTGCGAAAATAAAAAGGTAATCTCATAAATATGATTTACAATATTTGAAACCTACCGAACCCTTTGCAGGCTTTGCGGATGGCCTTGATGTCTGCCACCACGTCAAATTCCTCGTAGGGAAAAACTGTGGGCTGCAGGAAGATAACAAGGCTGTTATGCAACAGATACTGATTAGATCAAACTAATTATCATTTAAGCCGAGATTCAGAGCTGCATGAAGCAGCAGGCGGGTTGGGGATGTACGGTTAAGGCCTCAGGTTGAAGAATTCAGGCCCTAAAGTCCAAAAACAAACCTGGTTGGGTGATAAAGGTAATTATCAACCAAAAAAAGGGTTTTTATTTCAAATTAATGGTCGCAGAGAGTAACATACAGAACAGTTTCACTTTCCTTTTCCATACCGTTAATGAACAATGACTTTTTATTTCGTACTCTCTCCTAAGAATGAAAACCACAGTTATTATTGTTTGTCTTATGAATGTTAATGAAATTATTTTCACTACTTCAAAGCAAAATAAGGCACACACATGGAATGTCATAAGAGAAAGTTTTTAATCCATAATTTTAGATTTTAGTCATAATTTTGAAATTTTAACTACAAAATCTTTCTTTATTTCATTTACCATGACTTGAACCTCAAATTTTTGAACTGAAATATCACAATAATAAAATTAAATCTTAAAATAACTGCCTTACATCTCCTAATAAGGACTACATCCCTAAATTATAACTATATTTCTTGATTACGACTTTATTTCCAATTAATTTAATTAATATTTCCTATAATTAATGATTTTTTAAAAAACATTTTACTTTAATCTCATAACTGTAATTTTGTCATCATTCTGACTATTTTATGTACTCATAGCTTTATATTTACAGTAATAATTAACTTTAATATGACTATATTTACTCTTTTTGACTTTAAAACTAACCTACATTTTTGCAATTATGACTTTAAAGCTCCTCTTTATGAATATAAACGCCATAGTTACGAATTTTACAGTCACAATTATTACTTTTATAGCAGGTTTTCACGCTTACATATAATTAACTTAATGAAATATAATAATTAGAACCTCATCATTACTAAGAATTAAAATCTATTTACGCTAACTGACTTTAAACCTCATAAAGAAACTACTTTATTTTCTTTACGTAGCTTACGTAGAAAAGAGCCCTAAACCCCCACTAGTGGGATCCACAGACCCCCACTAAGCTAACGGAGAGGCATTCCGCAGAGGAGTGGCTGTTTCCTCTGACACGGCGTCTGTCTCACGGTGACTCTTAAAGAAACATCACTTTTTCATATAAATCAGAAGCTCTTTACTTCCTCAGCAGCTTACGCAAAAGCGTAAAATACAGTCTCTATGCATTATCCGTCACGTCACACGACGCACTTAGCAAAACCCAACGGTTAAAGGTTGAGATAACATCAGAACTGAGATAAATATGATAGTTTTCGGAGATAACACTAAAAAACGGAGCCTACTTACTTGACAGTTGCCCATTTCTTTTCCTGCGGTAGCGGATGAAGTGGTCGGCGGCGGTGGGTCTTTGGGAAAAATCGTCCCCCCGTCGCGAGTCCAAAGTGCGACCCGAAAAGCAGTGGGAGCCGGAGCGTGACGTCACCGCGGACCGTCCGTTAACTGTTACGTTCCCTTGTGACGTTTTCCCCGGCCGGAGCTGCTGGCTTTGAAACACAGGCATGAAAACCTCAACTATCCCTTTTTAAACTACCTCTCTGCTCATTTTATTGGAATAATATTGACATATAAAGTCAATATACAGTATTTTACAAAAATGAAATAAAATACTAGATTCAATTCATGGCCGGCTTAAGCCTTTTTGAGGCCCAAAGCAGATTTCCATTGGATTTCCCCCATACTAATATATTAACACCTCATTCTTTATCATTCCTAATTTACTGTATGTGTGTAACATACCTATTAAAATTAGCATAATTTATAATTATTTTAAATTATACCAGTGTTATTGTGGCTTGATTGTAATTTTAATCAAATGAAAGTAACACCAACTGATACATTTACAGAAAACAAGTTAACAAGTCATCTTATATTTCAGCAACTAACAGCTGGAAGTAATCAACCTATTATTTGAGTAACAACTATAAGAATAAAGTATAAATACTAGTTTTTCCATGTATAACAGTATTCGGACATTTCAGCAACAAGGCAATTTAATGTGATTTACATCATAAAAACAAATAAAATACAAAGTCATAAAATACAAGAAATATGAATAAGACATGCATTTATTCAAGCTATTTTCAGTTCATTTAATATGCAATGCCGCCATATAGGGTGTTCAGTTCCCAACTTTATTCAAGCTATTTTCAGTTCATTTAATATGCAAGGCCACCATAGGGTGTTCGGTTCCCAACTTTATTGAAGGCGGAATGTGGTACCAGTCTATGGAAGAAACAAAGGGCGCATTGAGAATCTGTAGACTGTAATGTCATGCTGACAAAGCACCCAGACTCCTGTTTGGACCTCAAACGCATCGTATTGGGAGCCTGACAACCTCCTGCTGTCAATAGACACAGACAGAGGATTGTTTGTCAGCCGATCCAATGCAACGTGTGGGGAAGTCAGAAATAGTTTTAGTTTTAAAAATCTACAGTGTTGGTGGGAACGTGTAACTGTAAAAATCTGTCTGAAAAACTGCTTTGTCTATTTTGGAACACTCTAGTCCTCAAAAATATAAGGTAAAGCAATTACAGTAATCACAGAAACAAAAAAATAACAAACAAACAAACAAAGAGCACCTCTTGTGGTCTTAAATATTAACTATAACTTTTGGACTGGTGGCTATACAAAACAAAAAATGAAAGACGAAATAAAAAGAGACAAAACTGCAGGACTTGGTTTATAAACTGACATTATAAGGGGCGACAGCACCATCTGGTGGCCATATTTAGTCACTGCAGCTTAAAATGAACGTTTCCTCTTGTTTAGGGCCTGACGAGCTACTACTGTTAAAAAACTACAATGCATGCGGCAACGTATGAATTTACAAATCACTTATCAAGACTTTGAAGTGTACGGAAGAGGATTAGAGCCACTGCAAAAATAAATTCTGACTTTAATCTCAGAGTTTTTAATTTTCTTTTTCTCAAAATTCTGACTGTGTTCTCATATGATTCAAAAAATTAAAAAAAATTGTATTTAAGATTTTTAAAAATCAGATCTTTTTAAACATAATTTATGGGATTAATTATTTTTATTTTTCTCATCTTCCCTCCAACTTCCTGAGGCCCACAGCGCCCCATGGTGGCTCCAACTTTGAGAAACACACGGAGTCACGTGATTCCGGAAAACCAGCTGTCCATCCATGTTATGATTTACTTGAATTACTCTCATCTGTTCATTTCTTAACAATAATTTCCTTCATATTCTTTGTGTCTCTTTTTTGTTCCAGCTTTCCTAAAATCTAAACCATTACGTTTCCATTCATGCAACAGGATTTGTCTCCTTTTCTCCTTGGCGTCTCATGGCGCCTTCACAGATTTAAAAAAAAAAAAACATATTTAAAGTGTAAAATCATTTTAGCTGAAGCGTACTTTATTTTATGGAGGGTCCAGTTCAGTTCCTATAGAAAAAGAAACGAATAAAAGTGTTCAGTCTCCTCCATCGACAGTAAAGAAGGAGCCTTTCTGTGAGAGACTCAGCTTTCCATTTAGCTCCTACTGTAGTAAAGCCCACTCACAATAAGACAGTCTTCCCCCAGGCCTCCTTTCTGCGTGTGTGTGTGTGTGTGCGAGAGAGAGAGAGAGAGAGAAAGAGAGAGAGAGAGAGAGAGAGAGAGAGAGAATGGAGGCGGCATCAATATGGAGGCAGAGACTTCTGCACCGACTTTCAGTCTGATGACAGAGCTTTTATAACACGTTAATAAAATAACCGCTATTAGATCACATTTCCGGTTTTCTAGGCACATTTTTTTTTTGTGCCAAATTTCGAAAAGCCTAAATTCAAAATGATCAAACTTTTTATCACGTTACAACCACTAAGTTCAATGTGACAGAACCAACAACAAAAAATGTGTCACTTCCGTAAACTTTGTGACTGACAGCCGTCTTGGAAGGCAGTTGCTATGGAGTTGCTATGACAACAATAAACGAGCCACAAGCTTAGATCACCTCGTTCACATCAGATAGACAATAAAAGTATGTTACAAGTATTACTCGATTACAACTTTTTGAGTCCGTGTAATACTAAGATAAATATCAGATATTTACTGTAGTACATACTGCCGAACTAGCGAAATTAGCTTAGTAGCTTATATGCTAGCTAAGACGGACATGTAGTCTACATGTACGTTACTTCTTCAGTCACCGGAACCCTGTTATTCACATGAAGATTTCGTATAAGTCCATTATAAGTCCGTTTAAACACTAAGTGTATTTCTTATCACTTCCGGAAGTGATCCGCCATCTTGGAAGAGGCAAGCGCAGCGCAAAACGTAGATGAACCTTGGCTTCCAGACCAACAAAAAGAAACCGTATGAAAAGATCACATGACTCACATCACAGGAGTCATGTGATCAACTACATTACGTACTACTGGCAGAAATGAAGAAAAAAACTACAGGAAGTGGGAGGAAGATGATGGCATGGCATGTTATTTAGTGAATTATCCTGTCAACAAACTTATTCCCATGTGATTTTTAATAAAATTAATGGAAACACCATAATTGCTACATTGTGTTTTTTTTCAATGTTAGTGCACATTTGTAATGGAAACGCAGCTAATGACAACCTGGACAGGTCAGGTCTGCATATTAGTAAAATACATATTTTAAAATGAAAATGAATGAAGTTCCTGTAAATAAATTATAATCTGTGCCATTTTGTGTGTGTGTCATATGGTTGTACGAATGATGTTGCATAATCTTGCAAAAAGTAAAAAAATAAATAAAATAAAATCTAATTTTTGATCAAAATATTTGTTTGGCGGGGAAAAAATGTCAAAAGAAATCAATGGTGTCAGACCCTTAAGGTACTCAAAACAACTTAAATACAATTTTAAAATGTACCTAAAACATTTTTTTTTGTTCTATACCTTCAGACTTCAGTGTTTTCACACATGACAGTCCAGTAAACTCGGTTTGATTAAGATCCAAAATTGCAACATTTGCTTAAACATAAGCAGAATATTGACAGTTTTGCGTATATTTGTAATGGAAATCCAGCCACCGGTCCAATAAATTAATACGTTTTTGTCGACATTTTGTTGTTTCTATTTGGACTTCTCACCATGTTAGAGTTTCTAGAGCCGCCCCTGACTGACATGTTGGGTTCACCGGCAGTAGCATCAGCGCTGATGTGCCAATATTTGCGGAGTTCATCTCCAGAAATATCACATCTCATTTTGGGCCAAATCCATTATGTTCGTCAGTCGACATTAGAGAAGAGCCAGAAATGGCCCTTGTCCTGTCAGCCACTGAGATAAATTGCCTATTAGCCCTTTGGGTTTATAATTTGGTGCAATCAATCACTGAGCATGAATAGATGCCAACCGGAGGCTCGTCACATTTCGAATGATAAAAGCCTCGGAAAATGTGTTGCGAGATGTGTTTAAACAATGTCCTGTGGTGTTTGTCATGAATATGGAAAGACTTTTCAAAGAATGACATTCTGCAACAGACAGCACCGTCTTTTATTGCAGCAAGAAATCAAACCAGTACATTTTATTTCATACATTTATTTCAATCATTTGCAATGAAAAAAATAACAGGAAAAAAGGAAGGAATATTTTGGTTGCTGCAGAGTCATTGTCTGATAGTCGACCACCTACTGCGCCTCCTGGAAACAACCTCTCAGCCTGGTTTCCACGTCTGATTTTAATCCTGGCTGTGTTTTATGTGCGTTTAGCTCACCGGGTGCCCACTTGCTGCCTTTTATGACTGCGGTTTGAATAAAACCTGCTTTTCTCCCTCCTGTCACCATGCTTTGCTCAGTAAAGGATTGTTGCACAAAGTGTTCAGCCCACAGTCTGTCACAGCCCTCCTCCTCGTTGCTGTTTGTGTTGCGTTGCCTTCCTGGCTCGTACAGATAACAGACAGATTTGGAGAAAACATCAGGGAAGGCTTTACACCTGAGCGGTTTCATCTTTAAACCACCTGCTCTGGTTTCTGTCGTCACATAAAGGCTACTGCTACTTTTCGTTGTCTTGAGAATTAGGTATTTTGTTCTGCAGTAAAATGCTGGTCCAATATTTTACCCTCATTTAACTATAGGTCTAAATTTAAGGAGGAGGAAAAATAAAGAATTCTGACTTTAATCGACCACATAACCAAAATAAATCATTCAAATCCAACATGTTCCTCCAGAAAGTGAGTTATTTTCCTGCATCACTCGATCATCTGTCATTTAACTCTGTTGCTCCAAAGGGCCATCAGCATTAAAATCAGAAGGAAAAAGGTTGAATTCCTAGAAAAGTATCTCCAAATTCTAAGAAAAACGTCAGAATTCTGAAAAAAAAATCAGAATTCTGAAAATTTTTTTATAATTTCGAGATTAAATCATAAACAGAGAAAAACGTTTTTATTGTTAGAAAAATTTCAGAATCCTGAAAAACTTGAAAATTCAGCAAAAAAGAGTTAGAATGAGATTTAAAATGAGGGAAAAAAACAAATTCTGACAAAAAATTTACATTTATGAGATTAAAATTTGAATCTGAGAAAAGTTTGAATTCTTAGAAAAATCTCAAAATTCAGAGAAAAACTTCAGAATTCTAAAAAAAAAGAATTAGAATGAGATTCAAAATCAGAATTCTGAAAAATAAAAATAAAAATTATGAGAAAAACGGTAGAATTGAAAATTCTTTTTTTATTCCACTATAAAAATTTTCGATTTTTAAAAAAAAATTTTTTTTTACAATAGTTACGTTTAGCTGGCTGTCTAACCTGAAGATTTCAGCAGCTGCAGTCACACGGTGCTGGCTGCATGTTTCTGCCTCCATCCCGGTTCATCTCCCTCCCCTCCGCATGACTCACGGATCCACACCGCCGACCGTCCTCGCAGTCTTCCCCCGCCTCCCACCTCCCTGCCCCGGCCTCGGCAGAGGATGAGTCAGTGGACAAAGCAATCGGCTTCCTCTCATCTTTCCAGCCGCTGTCCATCACTGCCCACATCACTGCGGCTCAGAAGGCGGTGATTCACGCACCAATCACTGTCTGCGCCGTAAAAATAAGTCCTGCTGGACGCTGCTGTCCTGCAGAGTCAACACCAGGGCCGGTCCAAACCTTTTTGGGGCCCTGAGCAGATTTTTATTGGGGGGGGGGGCAACATGTCAACACCAGATGCTTCATCATTGATAAACTACTCTATGTTATTGTTAGCATAATTTGTAATTAATTATCTTACATCTTATGGGAGCTTGTTTTCAGTCAGTAATTCCTAAATATTGGTTAAAAGGTTGGCAGATTATGTCACTTGTAAAATGGGAAAAATGACTTGTTATAAGTGAAGTAATCAGCTCAGTACAAGTACTTTTTAATCAATATTAAGGAATTGTTGACTTGTATGTTGAATTTAGTCCATTTCAAAGATATTTGCACGAGAAACTTGACCAAATATACTTGGTGAAATGTTGTATTTTTGCAGCGCACAACAGTTGGGCAGATCACATTTTATTCCCAGGATCTCCTTGGTGATGTTACTGTAATTTTAATCCCTGCTGCAGGCTGCATTGATCTTATATTTAACCAGAAAGTCCCTAAAGTGCTCAATAAGCTGGGATCAATGCTAACCTGTTTGCTTCACATGTTTACCCTTCAGCATTGTTCTTCTGCTGCCTGTATATTCTGGGATTAATAACTTTTTTTTAAAATGAAAATAGTGGAGCTGAACAGAATTAATAACTCAGTTTATGATTCCCAACTACAGATAAATAAATTTGGGTTTGTAATTCTGAAGTTCTGCAACAAGTCAGCATTTGTTCCTTAGTGCATTGATCTGGCCACAGTGAGCCATAAAAGCCTTTTAGGACAGTAGCCAAGCTGTGGTTACCATGCACAACGCCATTAAAGGCCAGCTGCATGTCCGCACAAGCAAAAAGCAAACAAACCTGAGAAGGTATATGAGGAATAAATGCATCATGAAAGCGTCTTGGATCAGCTGGATGTCAGATTAGACCCATAAGAGAAAAAAAAGCAGAAAAATCCTGCAGTTGTTGGTTCTTTTCAACAGAAATCTTCAAATCCCAGGGTTACAATAGTTTGCATAGTTCCAGTTATTTATAGTTTCCCCCATTAATTACTGCTTTTAGTTAAGTTTTATTATAATAACCTTGGCCACACACGTTTTTCATATAAATATTTATTGCAGAGGAGGTATCTTTTATGTACATGCTAACACAATATAACACAATATAAATCTACCAAATATTCCCATATATTGATGCTATAAGCTTGTCATAGAGCAATAGTCATAACAAGCACAAAATACAGTGGGTTGGGGACAGTGTCACTCACTATACAACTTGTAACAGTTCATAAAATATAACATTTTTTCCTTTTTTTGTTCTATCAAGGGCAGTGAAACATCAGTCCTACTAAGTTCTTGAATTCATGCAGAAGCCACAAGAGCAAGAATTACGACGTTACAGCATTGAAAAGTAGTAGTAGTAGATTTGCTAGTACTTGCCGTAGTGTGACACTGTCCGGTCACAAGAGTCCAGTTTAAATGAAAGCGGCTAGCCGAACAGAAACACACCGTGGGTAACGATCAGTGGACAGAAAAGCTACAAGACACGGCATTGTCTGTGATGGCACAAGAACGACGGTTCGGGTTCAAACTTGCACCGATTCCTTGATGACGATAAAATACAGTGATCATTTCCAGAGAGACCAACAGTTAACAGACACTAGTATGCTTCACAGAGTTAATACACACACACACACGCACACACACACACATGCAATGGACAGGAGAAAAATAAAACAGCAAGTTGACGATCAGAAATTATTCAAATTAAAGAACAAACTGGGCTCACTGTAACGTGGCAATATTCAGTTTCATGATGGGATATTGCACTTATTTTATTTTCTCCTCATATTCGAAGATTAAAATTAATGTAAAAGCAAAAATATCTCTTTTTTAAAGTTACTAGTATTATATTGCTTTATTTACTATTATTATTTTCATGTCACACAAATCAGAGGTGGTAACATTTTCTAAAATAGTAACTTTTCTCTAAAAAAAAACTTTTCTAAAAGCACAATAAACAGGAGCAGTTAAAGCTCCCAGCAGATAATACACAAAAAAAGAGAATGGAGCTCCAACTTAAAACAAATTAGCTTATTTGTTACATGTAATCAAATTAAGTTGGTCGAACTGAATTTATTTAAGTTTGTTTAACATGACAACTTAATTACTTGTAACAAATTAACTCAATTTTTTCAAGCTGGATCACCCATTCTTGTTTTTCAGTGTATGTTAAACACTATACAGATCAGTTGAAGCAACAGAATTGATATGAAAAATAAGCCAAGCTGTTGGAGGGTGAAATTCGGTAAATTAAAATTAAAAAGCACCCACAATCATTCAAACTGTGATACAAACTTTCACAGAGACGTGGCTGCTAGCTTCTACAAACTGTTATGGTTTGTTTCCTAAAAACTTCTTGGTCCTTTGGGTTCAAATTAAAGATTTTTATTTTTTAAAGAGAGCTTTTTTTATTTATTTATTTTACCCAGGTTATTGATGAAAAGTGATTTCTTTTTGATTATCTAATAAAATCATATGAGCAAAACTCTCAATAAATCCCAAGATGCAACCAAGTAAATGCGTTATTTTATGTGTAAATCCATTCAAATGGCTTCCCTACTCTTTATTTAGGTTTTTATTGAGGCAGTGGCTGAAAAATTGAAAGGGGTTTTAGTGCGTTGATCTCCAGGTTACTGCTCCACCTCTTTATGGTGGATTTATGAAGTTTCACCCACAAACACACATTTGGTGCAACACAAAAATCCATGCTGGCATCACAAACATCGGACCAACTTGTCCTCCCATTTCACATTTTGTCCCAAAATGCTGCTTTTTTTTTTTTTTTTTTTTTACCCGTAAACAAGCAATTTACTCAATCCATCGTTGGTTAAGCATTTTGATGAAGATAAATAGTCATAAATATGACCGAACCTCATGAATAATTCATTAAACTGCATCTACAAACACGTTGGGTGCAACATAAAGAGCCATGCTGGATTCCCAAACAAAACCGGGTCAGACTGACTTCAGTTCGCGTCTTCGCCAGATCATACTCTCAGTATTTACTGATTATCACTAGTATTTTGGTTGTGATCCAATTTGGGACAGTGGATTCTAGATAGTAAATAAGACAGGGTGCATTCACACCAGGCCTGTTTAGTACTCTTTAATTAAACTCTGGTTTGTTTGTCTAAACATTTGGTCCATTTGGGGAAGTGACAACGTGTAACCGAACTCTGGTCCAGTTTGAATGGATATGTGAATGCCAAGCGGACCAGAGACCGCTCCCAAACCAGGAAGAGGTCTACAACACAGGGTATTCTGGTTAAATAGAACCAAACAAACGTGAGAGTCTAAACTAGCAGGAGAAATGGTTCGTAGTCTTTAACTAAAGACGAAAGAGAAATCCTACATCCACTAAAATCTGAAGCTACTCTATTTTTGTGTACATTTTGTGAACCTTTCTCAGAAGTTTTCATGTTGTTTACTTAAGTGGTTCTTGTTGCAGCGCCCCCACAGGTGAGGAGGGGAACAGGTTTTTCAAAGGGTTTAGATCAGTTGCTGAAAATGTAACAAATGTTCCAGTTTGGTCCCCAAATGAGTCGCGTCTACGGACTATCTGGTGTGAAAACACCCTTATTACAATAAACCTAAGTGACTTCTGGTTGATAAAATAGTAAATTACATCAAATTGTGGGAGGTCAAAGTGTAAAATCTCCCCAGTTGGTACAAAATGTCCCTTAGCAGACGGCACCAAAAGTCAGGGACAAAACGACCAAAACCAATAATCTAGGAGATGGTGACGGGGCGTATTGACCCGTGTAAATGAACTCCTTCTGTATTCTCCATTTTAGCTTTTAAGGGATATAAAAACAGGACCAAAAAATATCTGTTTCTTGGGGAACATCGCTAGCTAAAACATTAGCACTGATCAGTCGACAAACAAGTAGAGTCCAGCTACTCGGCACCTGGCTGTGCATGCTGTTAATATAGATCACCGTCACAAAATCCAGACAAAATCACTGTTTTCCCTCTAGACTGATACAAGACGATGCTAATAGTTAGGCACGTATAGTACAACTCCACAGACCTGGAAGCATTTTAATCTGTAGAGAACTACAATTAAATAGATCTAAAAATATATATATGCTGTGTGAATGATTGCCAGTGATATAATATGGAAATTAAGAGAATAAAATGTACATAAAGGACAGAATCTGTTCTGAATTTATGACATTTGCTAAGGTGCTATTGAGTTACTTTCCTTCTGTTTTTGGATCAAATCCTCATTAAATACAAGTTAAAGACCAATATCACACTTCACAGACTCTTCCTGTTTTATACTTCAACCCAAATCTCATCTATGTGACAACAAAGACCAAAACTCTGAGCTGGAACCAACACATAGTAATAATAATATCACTTTGTTGTCACATCCGGGTGAAAAAACATCACACAGCAAACAGAAAGTAAAGACTGCAGAGATGGAGAAAGCTGATGTCTGACATTGCTCATAAAGTGTAACGGTTGCATAATTGGTCTACAATTTTATTTCCAGGAATTTCCCTGTAGTAATCTGGAATGCTCTTCTTGACTTTGTTTTGTCGTTTTGTACATATTCCAAACATGTAAAACGGGAACAAAACCTCAGAAAGGAAGGCAACTTGTGGGTTAACTTTGCTTCCAAGTTACCATACAAATAGTAAAAGGTAATATATATAATTCTTTGCAATTGAAAAAAGAAAAATTATACATCGATAACTATAATTTCAGAGGTCCATTCAGGTTGAGTGTCATGCCTTCTTGCTTGATTTGCTCTCGTCAAAGTCCCAGGGGCAAACCTCGGCCTTTTTAGCAGAACTAGCAGCCACAGCTTTTAAATTTGGATTGCTCTGCTTTTCTACTGGGGCATTTTTATCAGAGCCCGTCTTACTCGACACGTCCTCAAAATCCCACGGACAAACTTCAGCCTGCTTTGGTTTGGCTGCTCCAATATTAGCGCTTTTCCTTTTCTCCTCCTGCGGCCCCTCCTGCGGACTCTCTACGTCCCAAGGACAGACCTCGGACAATTTCTGCTGGCTCAAACGTTTATCTGAGGACTTTGTTAAACTTTTCTCATCCTCAGTGTCTTTTGACTTTTCCTTCTCAACCGTCCTGGTGGAAGGGGCACCTTTCCTTATCGTGGGCGATTCTTTAGCTTTGGGTGCTTGTGCCGGACTGGGTGTCCTGTCTGTACTTGGAGAAACCGCAGCACTGTCGTAGTCCCAAGGACAGATTTCGGCTTTTGTTGTTGATAGGGGCAGAGATGTTACCCCTTTGGGAGCATCTGAAATGGGGTTTCTACCTCGTCCGTCCACAGGAGAGGAGCTCTTTTTCTGCTTCATTGTATCTGGAGACCGGGCTAACTCTGTCACCTTCTGCTGCTCTTCGAAGTCCCACGGACAAATGTCTGCTCGCTTTGTTTTGGAGCTTTCTAACGTAGAATGAGGCCTGTTTGACCTTGACTGACTGGACACTTGTTGCCTTGGTCCTTCTGAGAGACAGGCTTGTGTCTCGCCTCCCTCTTCCCATGGACAGACCTCGGCTCGTACAGAAGTTGTCCTCTGACTCTCCTTTGAGTGTTTTCCACCCGATGGAGACTGATCAGAGGCCTTCTGCTTCTGGGATTTACTCCCTTTGGTGCTGCCTCCATGAATCGTCGTCGACTCCGTCGGTGCTATTGAGACGTGCTTCTGGATCTTGTTCTCAGACGGAGTCGGCAGGTCTTCCAACTCCCATGGACACACTTCGGAGACGTCGTACAGGTCCTTTCCCCGGACTGGATCAGAGCAGATTGCAGGCTGGCTCCCGGTCACCGGCTGCTTCATGATCCTGCCTTTGGCTGCGCTTTGTTTGTAGTCAACCGATTGGCTGATGATCATCTTTGGCTGACAGTCGTTCTCTGCCTCTGCATTCGCCTTCGTGTCTTTGCTCTTTGGCTGACTCTTCTTATTGCTGTCCTCTGAGCTCTGGGTCTTCCCAGTCAAGCCCAAAGTCTTCTCCTTGGCGCTGGCGATAACACTCAAAGACTTCTGTAGCATGGACGCTCTGGGGTGAATTGGTTTCTTGTCGGCTGTTAGATTGTGGGCACTCGCCGACTTGCAGACTAACGGAACAGACTCCGTAGATTCACTGGGGGCGTTGATGTTCTCACTGGACTTCTTCTTGACCAGCTTTTTGCCCATCAGCATATCTAGTAGGGACCCTTCATTTGTGGCCGTCTCCATCTTGTCTGCGGTGGCCCTGTTGGCGTCTTCGTTCTGGTCACGGACATGGTCGTAGCTGCTGTGGGACTTCTTGAGAGAGAAAACCTTGTTCTTTAGCGTCTCTTCCTTGGCTGGTTTCACCTGATGACTGGGATCCAGCGGATTCTTTTTCAGCATGCAGATGCTGTTCCGGTTGCTCCCGTAGTCGCCCACCTCCTTGTCTTCCCGGCTGCACTGCCGATGCACAGACTCTGGGATCTCGGTGATGCGTCTCATCAGCGAGCGCCCCAGACCTTTCTTGGAGCTCCGCTTCTTCTGCAGGTGCGGGTTGTTCGCTAGCATCTTCTTTCTTTTGTAAATCTCCAGCTGGGAGTATAACTTCTTCAGCTCCTCCTAAAAATGAATAAAAACAGAAAAGCAAATTGGTAAATCTTCATTGAGAGGTACGAGACGCATTTCGATGACAAAACACACAATCTACTCCACTTAGACCATGCAACTTCATGACAGAGAGCTACAAACATCTGCTAAAAGACGCACTACTCAAAAATCACATGCGTACTGAAAGAAAAGCAAAGACAGGACTGTTCTGGACAGCATCAAATAAGGAAACGACGTGTTTTAGTGTTAGGTCTGAAACAGCCTCTAATCTCGGGTCCTTGATTGGCTCCATCTGTATCTTCATCCGAGACATTAAGTGCTTCCAAGCAACCTGGATGTGATCATAACACCACTTCCTCAAGAAAATACTCCAAAGGCACCCAAAGCTTTTGGTAGAGAGACTTCTTCAGCTCTAACAGACAAACAGATATCTCTGCTCACGTTGGTACGTTTTTCCCAAAGGCTGTCGCAAGACCTTACGCCACAGCCATTAATAGAACTGAGATGGCCCATTTCTTCTGGTGTCTGCAATAAAAAACTGCCATGGCTCAGTATTTGTAGAGGATTCAAACGCAACGCCAGGTTATGCAAATGAGAAGAAGAGGCGGATGTAAACTCTGCGTACCCGAATGTCCTCGGGGTCCAGGCTGTGCTCGCTCCACGCTGAAGTGATGCTGCTGTTGAGGTACGACCCGGAGCGACCCATATCCAGCTCGTCCTCATAGGCCTCAGAGGCGATGTCATCCCTCATGTGGGTTCCAGCAAACAAAAACTGGAGAAAATGTGTTAGAACTGATTAGTAGAGGTTGTTTTATTGGCAATATACATTTAAGTCCTTGTAAACTGTAAATGTGGTGTTTGTGTTCCACTAATGCCTGTTGATGCAAATTCAGCACAAACCAAGAATCATGTTGGAAGCACGTAGCAGCCATCTAGAGGCTGAGTAATACCCAATTATCACTAATTCACTTCATTTGCACATAAAATACCTTAAGAATTTACTTTATTTAAGTTTTGTACAGTGCCTATAAAAAGTTTTCACCTCCACAGACATTTTACTCCTTTTATTGCTTTTACAAATCAATCATGATCAACAAAAAAAATCTTTAAAAAAAACTGCAATATTAAGGAGAAAATGTATTTCTACAAAATAATAAACCATAAAATGTACCATAAAATAACTCATTGCATAAATATTCACTGACTTTCCCATAAATGACCTAATTTAACAAAGGTCCAGCCAATCGGTGCATGGAATGTAGATCACTGAGTGCAGTGAACGTGTCTCCAGTGACTGTCATAAAAAGACAAGCGAGGAAATATTTATGCACTTATTTAAATTGAGATATTTCTTTATTATTTTATAGAAATCAGTTTTGACTGACATTTTTTTAGTTTTTGTTATAAAAAAAAGCCTAATTTTGTTGTTCAATGATTTGTAAATGGAAAAAAAAGGGCAAAAATTTTCATATGCACTGCATGGGCTTCATTCAATTTAATAATTTATAACAATATAATAAATAAATAAAGGTGATTTCTAAAATCATTTTTAAAACAACTTGAATCAGAGGTGAAAGTTCACCTACCAGCTACAACAGAATGGATTAAACCAGAAATGAAATCAGAATGGCCTAGTCCAAGCAAACTGAACTGAGAAGCTGACTGAGGACAGTTTGTAAGCCAGCTGTTTTTTCCCTTCCTGTTCTGAATTTTGCAGCTGTTGGTTTAATAAAATGCGTCACGATTTGAGGTTTACGTCATGATGACGAAGAGCTGCAGGGTTTGAATTCTGGCTGAAGGCACAGAACTTGAAAAGGAGGTTTTCCCACCTTTGGAACGAGCAGCAGACCCAGAGTCACCGTCACCGTCAGGTGGGTGTGGGTGAAGAACAGCAGCAGCATCCAGTCTGGGTGGAGTTCATGAGCCAGAGTGAACCTGGGACGCCAACGGAAACATTTAAGCACAAACAAGCCAAAAAAAACCCACAGGAAAACTTTGACTGACTTTTCTGGAGTATTAGGACCAGGCTTAGAAAAAAAACTCTTACAAGAATAAAGACGTAATAATTTGAGACTAAAGTCATAATATTACCAGAATAAAGTCAAATTATGTGAATAAACACGTATGCGGATAGTCAAAATAGTACAGGAATAATGTTGTAGTATTATAGGAGCGGAATCATAGTAGTATGAGAATAAAGTCAGTGTTACGAGGAAAAACTTGTACAAGAATAAAATTTAAATAATGAGAAAAAAGTCAGAATATTACAAGAATAAACTTGTACAAGAATAAAGTCATTATATCATGATAATGAAGTTACACATTACTAGATGGAAAAAGTTTAAATAATATAATAATAAAGTAATAAAATTGAGAATAAAGTCGTAATATTACCAGAATAAAATAGTAGTAAACACATGACCATCAGATTATTATCGCTAGCAGCAGCAGATTACTGATATAATCTGATGCTGATGTGTAAACAGATTAAGTTTTAATTTATTTATAAAACAAATACCAAGGTATAAGTTCTCAACATTCCTTACTTTACCATGGCTGTATGACTGCTTATTCATGTTGGTGATCTCATGATATTATAACTTTATTTTTGTAATTTTTTTTTTTGTATTTTCCTGTTTCTGCCTGTAAAAAGAGAATAAACCGTCTTGTTTCAACTATCGTTCCATTTGGTTGATCGCTTTGGCAGCTGGAATATTTTCTTCCAAAACTTTCACAATGATTTGCAAAAACAAGAAAAGTGAAGCGACCTGGATCTGGGCATGAGATTCAGTCTGTTTTTGCATCCGACTGCTGAACGCTGGGTGAGATAATTAGACAACAGCGGTGAGAGGAATGATCAGGATTTGAAGGCATGTCCTCTCTGGAGGGCCACAATGCAAGCAAATGTGATATAGCAGCCTCATTAAAGTCGGCAAATAGGTAATTAATGAACAGTTACTGTGGTAATAGCTCGAAGACGCGGATGAAGGCAAAGGTCCAGCATGCGAAATGTCCCGAAAGCTTTGAAGTCTGTCCTCCTTCGTGTTTGGTGATGCGTTTCTGTGGAGATGAGGGTTTAATAGCCCCGGAGTTTTGTCTCTCCTCAGCCCAAGTCGTCAGTTCATTCCCTGCACCGGGGCAAAGAACCGATGAAAACACAAACCCAAAGTCTGAGCACCAGCCGGCCGCTGTGGGGTCAAGTAGCTACTCTAATTTATAAAAGGTGACCTATTACACTTCCTTAAACAGGTTGGGATAGACTTACACATCAAATGTGTCAAACTCAAGGTCCGAGGGCCAAATCTGACCCGCAGTAGCTTTTTATGTGGCCCTCTGGATTTCAAATTACATCATGAAATTCATCCAGTTTTTCACAAATCCACAAAATTCAATTTTTTTTCTAATTTTACTGCAAAACTTTCTCAAAACTGGCCAAAAACTGCTTCCTTGGCCTAACTTCATGTCAATACGGTTAATTAATAAAAAGTCACATTTAACATCATACATTAGTGCAAATATTTCTATGTGCTCACCTTGCACATTAAAATGGCTGCCAACAGATGTGCAATTATACAACCGTATATCTAGAAAGTGGTTTCTGGATGGTAAGTAAACAACAAAACACTTGGCTTTTCCAGCAGCCATTGTACAGCACATAGAGAGGTAAAACCAAAACTTTGACAAGTTTCACTGACTTGTTAAAATTAAACATGAAGGTTAAAGGTTACTCAACTAAAAATAAAAAGTACAGCATAGTAAAAATACTCCTAAAAGTAAATTTTTTTTTCAAAAAGTTACTCAAATAAATGTAACAGAGTAAATATAAATAAACAAAAAGGTTTCAACTGACCAATCATAATGACAAAGTATTTATATGGAGTTCAAAAGCCTCCAAAACTCAACATTTCTTTGAAAACCTATGAATAGCAAAACATTCAAGACGAATAAATGTTTGTTTAGAGCCAAAATATGTCTGCCGATAATTTCACCTTTAATGCCGTCACAGAAAATAAATCACTGTGGCGCTCTTCATTAGTAAGTAATGTGATGGAGCTGATCTTTAAGCTAGGGGCTCAGAATAGCTGCGGTGATGTCAGTTCATTTAAAACATCTTTGTGCAGCGATTTGACGTGCAGAGCAGAGGAACTTCACTGTGAAACAGCAACATGAGGCTTCGCTCTCAGGTCACATGGAACAAAGAGGCCTGTGGAAGTTATGCTTAATGATTTTATGTGACAAACAAAATGGCACGTAAATGTGAAGTGCATTTAAAGTTAGGAGTGGTTATCAGAATTTTCTTTAAAGACCGTTTTATTCTGCAAGCTACTGCCCCTAAATCAACGTTTACACTCAGGCGTGAAAATGGCTGCAATCAGACGCACAATTACACAACCGTACATCTTTGAAAAGCATAAGTGGGGCCTTCTGCACAACCAACAATAAAGCAGCAAGTGGTTTCTGGATGGTAAGCTGATAACAAAACTCTTGTCTTTTCCAGCAGCCATTGTACAGTACGTAAAACGTTAAAACCAGCTGACCAAATGTGCTGGAATTCTGCTCGGGTTGCAAGGTAACGGGGTTGGACTTGGCTGGGGTTGCTAGGTAACAGCGCAGTGCTCGTAGAATGTGACTTATCGGAAGGTTTTTGAAACGGCTCATTTTCCAGACACCAAAAAACATTAATTTACTGCCAAAAAAACAGCTTGGTGGGCTTTTTTAAGTGCTTGGACTGTTTTTAGAAGCACTTGAGACACAAATGGCAAAACAAAATCGAGCAAAATGTGAATTTTGCATGATCCTCTTTTAATATTTCCTGTATTCTTTTTCTTTTCTGACCAATCAGTGCAACTCGGCTGAATTTTACCCAATCTTCTTAACCTTTTTCTAATTAACTTCCTATTTCAAGATGAGGGAAGTGTGACAGCAATGGCAACATTTGTCTTTTTCTACTTTTTTTTTGAAAAGAAAAAATAAATAAATAAATAAATTTAGAAATTCACTTATACTGTGTCTACAGTTCATGTAATTCTTCACAAAACTTGAAAATGTTGTTTGCACTTCAGACATAAAAAATATTAGAATCCTGTCTTTTTTACAAAAAGAATTTTTGTAATGCCATGCAACAACTTTTTAAAAAAGATGCTGGAAAATCTGTAATCTTAGTTAAAAAAAATCCCATTGCAACATCCTGGATGAACCGGAGCACCTGGGTCACATTTGGGAGCAGAACGGGGATTACCTGATGACGTGGAAAATGGCTGACAGCACCAGCTCGTTGTGAACGGCGATGGCCATGTACCGAGGCTCGTGGAAAGCCGACGGCACCGTCCTCACGGCGTAACAAAGGTACACGGCCCACAGCAGGAAGAGGAACTCCGCTGTTCAACAAAAAATCATGCAGACCAACAATCCTCATAAAAAACTCTCCAAGTTCAACACATTTCCTCCTCAGACACAGAAAAACCTTCTGCTCAACAAATATGTTGGCTGCAGCTGTGGTTTCTGTCCGTTTTTTTGTGTCTGACCTTTTCTTATAATATCTTTTATCACAGAAAAATTAGAAAATTGTAAAAGATTGAAAAAAAATTAAAATGTCATTTATCTTATATTTACTTCTGTGTGTCTGATTTTTTTTCTTTTTAAAATTTTTTTTTAATCACAGAAAAGTGAAAAATTAAAGAAAAAGCTAAAAAAAAATTTAAAATATAATTTATATTTTTATTTGCTTCTCTCTGTCTTTCTGGCTACATTTGGGTTCAACTAAAAATCAAACCTGACAGATTTATGATTTTATTTCCTAAATCAGACAGCCTGAATGTTACTGACTGCACTTGAAGAGAAGTTAAAACACAGTAATTAAAAAACAAAAAACTAAAATAAAGACTTTGAGTGATTAATTTTCTTCACAGTATCTGTTTCACTGAGTACGTTTAAATTAAATATTTATAATGTTTCTGATTGGTCAGCAATATTTAGTGTATTTATTTTGTTTCTAATGGAAGAATATTAGTGCTGAAAGTGCAGTTTTTGCTGCATTCGCAGACCTGCTCAGTCAGGCCCAATTTGCTGTAGGCTCCCTTAAATTTATAGTATTGTTTTGGAACTGTGAGGAAAATTAACCACACAGGACTGCAGCTGAATCAGACCTCTGACTGCGAGCCAGAGCAGGTGTATTTCTTAAAATCTGAAAGATTTATTGCTTCCTGGTGAGTCTGAATTACGAGCCGCGTTCAGGCAGAGACAGAGCTGACTTGCATATCCTATTTTTACCGCCTAATGAACAGAATGAGACTGCGAGCTCAGTGTACAGTAGCACAGCAGGGTGTCTCTGCTTGTGGCCCATCTGTTTGTTAGAAGCTTCTTCTCTCTCTTAAAGACTTGGCTGGCAGACAGGACACAACAGATGAGCATATTTGATTTCTCATCTGCCTCCGCTACTTTCCTCTCAGACAGAGCAGCGAATAAAAGTTGCATCGTTGTGGAGAAGAAAAAGATCTTTCTGGATTTAATGGATTAATATTATTACAAGATGTGCAGCCTGGCTCTATGTTGAAGCTGCAGGATGTAACTTTTATAAAAAATATATATTTTTAACATATTTGTTAAAACTATGTACACTGAGACAGATTATCTAAAAAAATTTAGCTCCTCTGCCTTCTTCTATTGCTATCTACAAACAACCAATAAGAGCGAGGAGGCGGGTCTTAGCGCTGTCAATCATGGCCCCGTTGCTCTCTGCAGTGCTGTAGCTAGCATAGCCTCTCATAAATGCTAATGCGAATTAGCATGACCACCAATTATGGCGGATAAACAGTTTGTCTTGTAACAGTGAGTTGTTTCTCTGCTGTTAGCACATTTAGCATCGTGTTCACGAGGGAGATTGACAGCGCTAAAACCCTCCTCCTGTTTCTGATTGGTTGTTTTTGGTCGGAAGCGGTGCATTTGTGCATAGTAGCTCAGGGAGGAAGTGGAAGAGATCAATGTTTTCTGTCTCATTTCTCTGCATGTTTTAACATATTTTTTATAAAAGTTACAAATTGCAGCTTTAATGATGTGAAACTTTTAAAAACTAAATTAAAAGAAATCTGTAATGGGATAATATCTTTGTAAATATTTATATTTTTCATCACTGTGGAATGTAATCTGGCCATCAGGTAACATTTTTTGATCCTCATCTTGAATTAGATATTTTGTGTGCGGACTTACCGACGGCCATCATGTAGTCCCAGCGATCCAGGAGGCACATGCCGAACTGACTCCCGTCGGGCGTGTGGCCCACGTCGATGAGCGCCAACTTCCTGTCTGGGTTCTGACAGACGGCAGACGTCCACGCCACCAGGAACCAGCAGACGATGAGCAGGATGATGGCCAGCAGGCGCATGACTCGCCAGCTGGTCATGTAGGGGATCCGCTGGGCTGTGCGGGACAAGAAGACCTTCAACACCCTGCGGAGAAAAAGGCCACCTGTGTTAGGACGGATCTGTGGCCTATACAAAACATGTTCACTACATGTTCTATACAAAATCGTTTTTAGATAAGGAGATCTTTGTCTGGCCAGTTCCTTTCATAACGAGCTGTTTTAGGGCCTCTGTCACTTTAAATCCAAATAAGCTGCTGCTGGCCACGACCTCAGGTTGACCTTTACACTCACACCTAAAAATGGCTGCAAACACATGCACAACTGTACGTCTTTGAAAAGCAGAAGTGGAGCCTCCTGCACAACCAACAAGAACATTTTTTACTTTCAAACTCAAAAACTTCTGAAGTTTTTTTTTCTGATTAAAAGATTTCTGAATTTTTTTCTTGCACATTTCTGATGTTTCAAATTTAGAAAATTCAGTTTTTTTTCTCTAGAAAATTCCTGAGAACTTTCAACTTTTAAAACTGAAAAATTAGTTGTTGTTTTTTAAAACTTCTGAGTTTAATCTCAAAATTTCTGCATGCATTTTTATCAAAATTTCAAACTTTTTTTTCTTGAAAATTTCTGAGATCAGTTTTTTTAAGCAAATTTTCAACTTTTGAAACATAGAAATTTCCTTGTTTTTTCTTGAAAATGTCTGAGATTAATCACAACATTTCTGATTCTTTTCCAGCAAATCGGATTTTCAAACTCAGAAATTAACTTGTTTTTCCTTGAAAATTTCCAAGATTAATCTAAAAATTTCTTTGCGTCCGGAAAATTTTAAATTGTTCAAACTCAGACTCAGAAATTGTCTTGTTCTTTCCAGAAAACTTCAGAGAATAATCACAAAATTTCTGATTTTTGTCTAGCAAATTTTCTACTTTTGAAACTCAGGAATTATCTTGTTTTTTCTACAGAATTTCAGAGATTAATCAAAAAATTTCTAGACCTTTTTTCTTATGACTGATAGCCTTAATATGTCATCGTATTATCAATTCGATTTTTTACTTTAAATTTTTTTCTCCTCATCTTCCCTCTGTGGCCACCATAGCGCCCCCTGGTGGTGTTTTGAACCCACCGGTGTGGGAGACATTAAAACAACCTGCTATTCTTAGGCTCTGCTCTTCAAAGCAACATCGATATAATTTCCACTAATGAGCCCCATCAAAAATTGATCTGCGCTACATTAATGTCCACTTACAGCCGTCTCTTAGCCCCATGTTCTTAATCTCCAGCTCTACTTCTGAAAGATTCATATTTCAAATAAAAAAAATAAGCTCCTCCTGCAGCTAATCACTAATATCGCCGCTTGATGCCAGCAGTCATTTCTCTTCTTCTTGCCGTCACATTTGTCTCTGTAGTATTTAGAGGTTAGCAAAGGCCACGGCTTCCTTAATTACTTTATCTTGGCAAGGAATGCAAAATAAAGTCCAGTGATGAAGTAGCTGAGGAACACACAACCTCTTGACTCTTTCTTTTAGCGAAAATTAAAATGTGAGATTTTGTGTAATTGCTGTGGATAAAGTCGATGGGAGTGAATAATGGAGAGCACCTGTAGAGTTTCAGAGTGAGCGTCCCGTAGACGGTGGCGAAGCCCAGCAGTCGGACCCAACGCAGCAGGATGCAGCGGAAAACGCTCGGGTGGAAGTAGATAATCCCGACCTGGAAGCAGACAAAACCAGCCAGGGTTTGAAAGACACGTCGGCGTACTGGGACCACTGTGGATCCAACAAATAATAATAATAAAAAAAAGTTAATTTCTGTTAAAAAAAAATCTTACATTTTGAGATTAATCTCAGAAATGTTCTAATTAGGACATTTCTGAGTGTGAAAAGTAAAAGATTTGCTAGAAAAACTCAAATTTTGATTTTAATCTAAAATTTTCTACAGAAACACAAGAAAATTTCTGACTGTAAAAAGTCAGAAATTTGCCAGAAAAAAAAATATAAATTTGAATTTTTTTTTTTTACAAAAAGCAAAAAAAAAAAAAAAAAAAAAAAAATCCAATGTTGAAAACAAAAAAATTTTCTACAAAACAAAACAAAACT
>NW_015112642.1:351820-356784 GCF_001443285.1 Poecilia latipinna | reverse complement strand
ATTTTGTATTTAAAAAATAAAAAAATTTCCAAAAAAAAAAAAAAAAAATTTAATTTTTTTTTTTTAAAAAAAAAAAAAAAAAAAAAAAAAAAAAAAAAATCCAAGTTTGGAAAGTCAAAAATTTTCTACAGAACAAAAACAAACTGAAATTAAACTCAGAAATTTTTAGAAAACAAAACAGAATTGCTCTTAGTTGGAAAAGTTTTTTTTTTTTAAATCACAGAAATAAATAAAAAAAGTATAGAAAAACAAAACAATAAATATTTGACCAAGGGAAATGTTCTGTGTTTCAAAAGTCTAAAATTTTTGACAAATTTTTTTTCTTCTAGAAAATCTGCGACTTTTAACACTCAGATATTTCCATGTTTTTATTCTAGAAAATTTGAGATTTTTTGGTGTAAATTTACTCCTTTGTTTCTGATCCCAGCGCCGTTTTTACGCCGTCGTGGGAAGATAACGGCCTCAGTGGGGAAATTAAATCCAAGTCGGAGGAAGCTGCTGCCTCAGCAAACAGCTCTATAAACACTGAAGTGATTTTATTTAAATGTTTGTCCTGATCTGCGTCTGGAGCAGAGCAGAAGGGTTTCATTAACTCTGTTTGCTGGTTCTACATTCTCCCACGCCTTTTAACGCAGACTGCGTTCATTTTTCACTCTTCTAAGGTATTAGGATGTAAAATGAAGCATCTTTTGTCTCTACAAACAAGGAGGATAAAAGTTTAATCATAGAGTTGAAGAAGCTCCTGAGATTTCTCACATAAACCAGCAGATGGGATCAGTTCATGCTTCAGCTGACATGTGATGCTGCTGCTTTTAACTCAAGAAGAAGAGCTACGATTATTGAAACCTCTGGTGATAATACGATATACATTAATATAACACGCTAATACGATATACAGCCTCCGTTAATACGACAGCATTGTATAAAATTTCATTAGGCTGGAGCTTTCAAAGAGACGCAAACGGAAATTGTCAAAGTGAAACCATCCACAAGCCACGAGAATGTGAATTTTAAAAAATGCAAATGTAATTTTACTTTTTTTTTTAAGTTATTGGATTGCTTTCAACAATGAACATGAAAATTTTAGTGAAAAGTAGTGTAAAGTTTTGGCAAGAGGGATTTGTTCGACATTATCAGAGCATTCGCTCCATTTTCACTACAAATGTGTAGAAAACTTGTCAATATTCTGCTAATGTTGAAAAACACAATTTCTCAACTGTGGTGTTTCCATTGGGTAAGAAATGACATAAGACATGTGAACACCAAAAAGCAGGAAGTGGACTACAGAGCAGAGCATCCTGGGTAAATGCAACCAAAACAAACGTGCTAGCTTAGCGCTTTTGGCAGAAGTGGGTCGTAGTTTTCACCAAAGACAAAACAGAAAACCCGAGATCACTAAAATCTGGCGCTGCTCCATTTTTATTTTTGTTTTGTGAACAAAGAAGTGTCTTCTTCAGAGGTTTTCATGTTGTTTCCTTCTGTAGTTCTTGGTGCAGCGCCACCACAGGCGAGGAGGGGAACAACAGGTTTTTCCAATGGTTTCGTTTGTGGAACCAAACCGCAGCTGAAAATGTAACAAATGTTGCAACTTTGGTTCAAAATCAAACCAAATCTACTGAGCAGACAAAGTTTTTCTCACATTCATGATTTAAAGTGACAATGGACGGAATAGTAGTGCAACCAGAATGGCTGCTGCTGCCGCTTTTTCTATAATCAGAGCTACTAGAAGTCGTTTTGCAGCGTGATCTGAAGGATAAGTTCATAAACTGCATGAGTCAGTTAAAACGTGCGCTGACATTTCAGAGCTGTTCTTGGCGTTCTTCATCACAGAAAGCTTTTCCGCCGAGACACAGAGGAGGACATCAACCCATGTTTTCCACACACTGAAAAGTGGCCGATCCACTGCTGCCAACTAAAAAAAACTAAAAGGAAAAAATAAACCCTGATGGCCTTCCAGCGACATGAAAAGAGCCAACACAAAAAAAGAAAGAAAGAAGAGACAGAAACAAACATCTGAGGCGACATAATTATCTGTCCGCTGCAGATGTGCAGTGATTTCCCCTGTGGGATTGTTAATGGTAATCGGATTAGCTGAGGCATTAATACGTTCCCTCAGGCAGCAGAAAAGACGCAGCCATGCTGGCGCTCACCGGGTTTGAGTCAGTTAAGGGACACGGAGGAGCCGAGAGCGGAGCGGCGGCCCGGATCCTCGCCCTGCAGCCGACCGAACCGAAACCTCTGACTCCATGGAAGAGGTTGACTCAGCTTCTCCAGGGAGCAGAAAGTGAATGCTGAGGTTTTCATTTTACCTGCAGACCAGGTGTTTCACTTCACGTTGGAACGTCTCTTTGAAACGGAGATCAAGAGATGATGAAAAGGAAGCAACCCGGGCAGGTTCTGAGCAACACGCTGACGCACATTTGGGTCCGTAGGGAACCAAGAGGCTGCAGGAAAACCACCAGGGACCAGAAAAGATGGCCACTTTTAACTGGGATCTGAATCTAGTGCTGGTTTTGTTTGTGGTGGGAAAAAAAGAGACATCAGATGATTTAAATAAACAAAAACTCGTTTTTAAATATCTATAAAACAGACGCGCCAATTTTCCCATGTTGTAAGTGAAAATAATCTTCCAGTGGAATTAGTACTTTTTCATCAATATTAGGGAATAACTGACTTAAAACAAGCTCTTACATCTTACTGAAAAGTTACTTGTAAGTTAGTTTTGTCTTATTTCAAGTCAGATATTTGCACTGGAAGCTAGATGAAAAATACTTGGTAAGATTTTGTGTTTTTGCAGTGTAATCACAGTTAATTCCCCGTTTCCTCATTATATGACTCAGGTGTGTTGAAACAGAGACATCTAAAAGCTGAAGTCTGGAGTTATAGACCCTGTTTGGCGTTTCAGATCCTCGTAAAACAGTTAAAATGTAAATTTCTGGTCTGGATTTTGTCAATAATTGCAATGTGTGACATACACTACTCCACTTGATAATGCTATAAACCAACCACACAAAAGATGTGACAAAAGTCGATAAGCAACAAAACTCAAAATATAAAACGGACAAACTGAGCCGTCGTGAGAACCAAAAGAGGCCCACAAGTCAAAATAAGACGAGTATTTCAGATAAACTGAGGACAGTGTTTGTCCTCAAACGTCTCCTCCTGGCGCTCAGAAACCTCGGCTGATGCACTTTGCATCAGGAGCTTTCTGGGAAGCGTCTGGCCCCCGAACTTTAGACCGGCTTCTCTTAACGCCAGTGCGCATAAAGAGGAAGATCAGTTTCTGCCCTCCTTCACTTTTCAAACCTCCCATTAATAATCGATGCTAAGTGCTGTGCATTAAGGGTTCAGTAGCATCTGTAAGCAGAGGGATTCAGGACTGTATGAACGTACAGCGTTTGACCCACAGATATGTAGACAATTCTCTCTAAAACTTTGACTACAACTTCTTTATTTATCGCTTAACTTTGTTTTACATTTTCAGGTGTGAATGAGACAGGTTTAGTTTCTTCACTCAGCCTCTTCAGGATACCTGAACTGAAGCGCAACGTTTTTCTTTATGTTGCAGAATACAAACACTTTTTACCTGCAGGGTGTAACTTCTACTAAAAAATGATTTTTACATATTTGTTAAAACTGTCGCCATGTTGTGACGGTTTGTTATGAGACGATCTGTGAAAAGATCGATCTCCTCCACCGCTCCTGGACAAAAACAACCAGGCAGAGCCAGGAGGAGGGTCTTAGCGCTGTCAATCATCCTCACGTACACGCTGTTAAATTTGTTAATGATGGGGAAACAACTCACTGTTACAGGAAAACCATCTATCCGCCGTCATTGGTGGCTCAGCTAACTGGTGCTACGCTAGCTGCAGCGTAGCAGAGAGCAGATTGGGAGGAAAAGGGAGGACGAGCAGCGCCACATCAGATTGTAATTGACAACACTAAGACCGGGAGAAGGCAGAGGAGCTAGACTTTTTTCACAGGTGATCTGTCTCACCATCCTGTCATTACATGGTGACAGTTTCAACAAATATGTTACAAACGTTTTTTATAACAGTTGTATGTTGCAGTTTTAACGTGTTCAAATTCACGAAAAAGCAAAGTAAAGTTTGGAGAAACTCCTGCAGAAGACTAAACTTTCTCAACCACCTGGAGAGGTGAATTATTTGGTCAGAAATCGGATGATTGAAGCTTGGGAAATTACTTTTACTTTTATTGAAGGGAGAGTACTATGATTTTATAGCACAATCAAGTAACTATCAGTTGTTATTAAAATGCTGTATGCATCAAATATGACTTTAAAGAAATTTAACATTCCGATTTGAAATTGGGTCTCTGTCTCTTTAAGAAGCTCCTGCTCTTTATGAAACTCCGCCTTCAGGAAGTCATCTCAACATGACTCCTCTTATTAACCTTTAACAACTATTTAGGGGTTAATATTGGAGCCATGTTGAGAGAAGTATGGGAGATACAGCAGACGCACATTTCCACCAGGTGTTTGCCAACTGCTGCTGGCTAGTCTGAAGGTGCTGAATAGGGGGAGGAGCTGCGCCTCAAAGGCGGAGCCAAGTCCGCCCAGGCGTTTTCCATAGCTGAATGGTTACCATGGAGATTAAAGGATTTCTTAAACATGCATGGAAGAATCAAAGTAACACTCCAAGTTTGTTTTTAATAAGGTAATAACATTATAAAATGATGTAAAGCTAAAAGAAAGTCGCTGGCCCTTTAAGGAAGATGGAATCCAGACTTTAGATCTAAGAAGCAAAACAGTTACTGACTTTATCACACAGAATCCAAATAAAATGAATGGAGGTTTGTGGCACAAAATGTACAAATGTTGTTTGTAGGGCTGTTGTAAACAAATATTTTAGTAATCGAGTAATCTATCGATTATTCTTACGATTAATCGAGTAATCGGTGTGAGATATAAACGCTCAACACCAGAAATTGTTCATTTACATAAA
>NW_015112642.1:330940-347670 GCF_001443285.1 Poecilia latipinna | reverse complement strand
AAGAAAAGGGAAAATGATTTAACAAACATCCACAGCATAAAAAAAAGTGTATTCAGACAGAAGTGATTAAAATGGAAAACACTGAAAGGCTGAGAATAACAACAGGTAGTGTGCTAAATTTCACAGGATTTAAATTATCATGCACAGATTTATCTCCAACTGTTAATAAGGTGTTGATAAATCAGCGAGGCCTGATGGAACAAGAGAAGGAGTCACTCATCTGCTCGCTTAATCAACACTTTATTTCTGATTATCTTTTCTTCTGAACCGTTCCTCGTTTCAGCGCCCACCAGCTGGCAGCCATGCAGTTTCAGGGCCTGGAAAGCGTCCCATGATGTAAACCACCCAGCTGTGGTGCAACAAGCAGCTCCCAGATTTGTTATTCACTGCTAATAACTTTACCACAAGATTTGCTGTCTTCATTTAATTCCTAAAGATCACTTCTGAGTTAGTAAAACTGATCTTGCTTTGGCATAGAGACACCGACTTTCCCCATGAATTAAAAAAATTGTTACTTTTTAGACTTCAATTACAAATTAGCACAAATTATTTTCAGAACTCCTTATTGCGGATCCTTAAAAAGTCTTTAAATTCACATATCTGAAAGCAAGGCCTTAAAATGCCTTAAATTATTGTTTTTTTAAAGCAAGTTGGCCTTAAATACGTTAATCACACGTCTTAAATTTTGTCATGACAGGACTATTATTTAGTCGTATATTCTACGTATTTCTTTATTCCCGTGGCACTTTTCTGTCAGGCAAAAGGTTGGGTCACAACATTGCTAACGTACCCTTGCTAGCTAGTGCGCTAGTTTTTCTTTGCACCTATAATGGGTGAGTGCAAATTTATTGCCAGTTGTCTGGAAGAAGTTTGTATATTTCTTTAGAAACATAGGTCTTGAATTCTATTTATAATGGTCTTAAAAAGTCTTAAATTTGAGTTAGTGAAACTTGCAGAAACCCTAATTAGCAAAATAAAAGCTAAAAAAACAATAGAACACACAAGCATCCGAGTTACAATATTGTATAAATAAAATGAACAAATGCACCATAAAAAAATCCATGAGTTTTCATGTAAAAAGTAAACTCTCTTATACCTTCCTGTTGCAGCTAGCTGTGCTACAAAGATAAAGCTAACATTTATGAAAAAAAAAACAACTAACCACTTGAGAACAAAAATGGTTGTAGCTAAAAAAAATGTGACTAAAAGTAACTGTATGGCTTTTACATCAATTGCTCGTGGGAGTTATAAACGCTTCCCTTCATTCCTGCTGAATCTAGCTGTACTACAGTGCTAAAGCTAACTTATATATATATAAATATATAAAAACAACAACTAGTTGTGGCCAAAAATGGTTGTGGCTAAAAAATCCTGGCCATAAAGAACTATGACTTTAACAGCAATTGCTCATGGGAGTTTTAAACTCTTCCTTACATTCCCATTGGAGGTAGCTGTACTACAGTGCTAAAGCTAGCTTTCATATAAAAACAACTAGTTGAGGCCAAAAATGGTTGTGGCAAAACATTTTTGATCATAAACAACCCTGATTTTTACAGCAATTGCTCATTGAAATTATAAAGTCTTTCCTACATTCCTGTTGCAGCTAGCTGTACTACAATGATAAAGCTGGACACTGAAAGCTTTGCATCCCAGAATAATGAGAGCATGATAAAATAACATCCTTTGGGCCTATTTTTACATACGAGAACCAGTTTTTCTTATTATCATATGAAATTTAATGTGGTATACAATAACAGTGTGGAAATTTTCATTTTTCAGTCTTCAGAAACGGATAATCTGTTTCCAAGTTTAGACGTTCTCAGAAACACCAAGATTCTGTCAGACTCCTTCAGGCTCCGACTTCTCAGTCTTGTCAGTTTTCACAAATACTGACAAGACTGCCACTTGCATGATTTGTTGTACTATACTAACTCTCTGGGTTAGAGATTTGGCAGCTCTCTAGATCTGAAGCAGACAGTGACCTTACTGTAACGGCGACCCTGAGCAATAATTACGGCATTAACATAAACAGAACTTGGTTTGCTCCAAACACAAACAAAGCCCAAAAGGTTTCATGTGAGAATGGGAAAAAACCCAAACACGACTGGAAGCACCACAGAGAATATCACCTAGTGTTTCGTGCCGGGACGCTTTAGATAATTAGCTCTCGCTGCAGGGCAGGAAAAAATCATTTTAAAAAATAACATCAGGAAGGAAGTGGATTATTTTAGCTGTTAGGAGAAGCAGCTTCTAATGAAGTTTTAACAGGAATTCAATAAAAATGTAAATGTTCAGAGATTGATCCAGCTTCCTGTGTAGGTCATGGCCCCACAGGATATCGATTACAAAGACATCAATATCTTCATGTATCAGGTTATGGAGTAATATTGAAATAAAACAATCTAAATCTCTTTCTGTATTTAAAAGAAATTGTCATCTTTGTCTATTTTTAATGTATTTGAAATATATCTAGTAGTATTCTGAGTTGAATATGAGGCAGATATAAGTTTTTGCGTCTTTCTGTCCCTTAATTCTAACTTTGTTAGTTGTTACATGGACTTTACATTTTTTGTTATTGAGTGAATGAAATAAAAAAAGGAAAATGAAAAGTAAAAATACATTTCTCTGCACTCTCGTTTTTACATCTTCTCCACAAACTGATACGGTAAAGCAGGGGTGTCCAAAGTGTGGTTCAGGGGCCATTTGTGGTCGTTCGGGTGATTTTTTTCTGACCCCCAATTTACAGTTCAAGAAAGATTCAAATTAGTTTAGTAAACTTTTACTTTTACTCTGGATAATAGTATCACCAGCACAGTGGAAGATATTTTATTTTTTAATCAGAATTTTGACTTTTTGATTTTTTTTTCTGAGTTTTGACTTTAATCTCAGAGTCTACTGTTTTTCTCAAAATTTTTATTTTTTTTAAAATAATTTACTTTTTTCTCAGAATTTTGACGTTCATTTCAAAATTTTCTGTTTTTCTCAGAATTTTGACTTATTTTAAGAATTTACTTTTTTCAGAAGTCAAAATTCAAAAAAAAAAAATTTCCAGAATTTTGAATTTAAACTCAGAACTCTATGTGTCAGTTTGTCAAAAATCCTAAAAAATAACCAAACATTCTTAGTTATATGTCAGTTATGTTGTTAGCATATAAAAACGTAACAGTTTCTTCCTTGTTACAGGATTTGTAAACCTTAACTTAATCCACTCTTACAGGCTGTTCCAAATTTATTTGGTAGATTTGAAGAGAAAGACTAGATTTGCCTCATGGTGCAAAAACAATTAAAGCATTTCTGATTCTGAAATTAAAGTCTGAATTTTTTATTTAGTGGCCTTAATTGTCTTCCGTACTCATTTATGGTCATTTATCAGTCAGATTCAGCCAGATTCAACTGGCAAAGGTTTTCATCACATTTAGCTCCAAAATGAGGCTCCACTGTCCTGAAATTTATCCTCTAAATTTTATCCATCAATCAAAAGCAGTTTGTGATGGGAAACGGGTCTAAACGGCATACAGCTCCTGCAGTTGTCCAGACACTCAAACCTCTTCACCGTGATGAAGCGGCTCTGATGTGTTGGCGGTTTAAGTGTCTTGAAGGGAGGGAGATCAATAGATCAATAGGTGGATTGATTGGTTCAGTGATGCTTTTGATTTGGCAGCTAATCTATGTTAGCCTGTGGACTACAGGGCTGAAATGATTAATCAGATTAATTGTGATTAATTGATTATCAAATTCAAAGTCCAAGCTGTAAAACATGCATATGGCAACTCAAAGAGTGTAAAAACATCCAGATTTCCCAAAAATTAATCTTCACAAACCTAATTTATTTACATGTATCACCCAGTCCTACTGTCTAAAAGCATTTTTGAATAAGCGTTGGACTGATGGATGGATTTATTGTCCTTGGTTTGGATTTCTAGAGTAATAGTTTCCAACCACATTTAGTCATTCAATCAGCGTGGAAATTGAAAATTACGGCCTGAATGGAGTTATTGTCTCTACTGGCAGCTGAGCATGATGAGGAGAAGAGCAACTTCACAACGAAGCACTTATTGAAATGAAAATGCCAAAATAAAAACATCATCCGTGAGTCATCTGTCCGTGACGCAGAATAAACTCGCTGCTTTTGGTTTGCATAGCAGACGGTGCTGAATTTCAGCCTTTTGTCATCAAAACTACAACCAGCTAAAAAAAAAGAGGGGGGATTTCTCTCCATCTGAGAAACGCAGCAGCTCTGGAAATCATTTTGTCAGAACAGAAGATCTGATGCTAGTTTTAATGTTTTGACATGAAGAAACCGAGTGGAGCCGGTTTATGTGGTCATCATTTCCCACTCATTGCTTTTTGCTTCTTCCCTGATCTCCTCCAGAGCGACTGAGAGGGAGGGGATGCCGTTAAGGATAGGTGGGATCTTGTAATAGCAACGGATCCATTTTTATATGAAAGCTGACACTCCCTGCCACATGGGACGGCTGGCTTTCTGGAGGGAGGTAATGGTTTCTCCTCCTGCTGCTCCCTGAGGTGGGCTGAGTGTAAATTACATCCAGCTTGGCCTCTGCTCAAGGCAAGACCGGAGTCGAGTCGCAATTCCCTCCCCTCATCGCCGCTCAGATCCGGAGAGATGTTTCAGAGAGACGCGTCAGGAAACGCGGCTCTTTACTTTTTATTCTGAAGTTGAAATAACCCAGAAATGCACCTGCCAGGTAGTTTCTGTTTTTCATCTCTCTAGGGAAAAAATGTCAAACTCCTTTTTATTTTGGGCTGTGAATGTTCTTAAAGGGCCGGTGACGCCAGGATATACTGATAAAACCAATACACAGACTGGTAAAATGAATCCTTCTTAAAATTAAACTTTTCATTTTAATCATCTATTCGCTCATTTATTTATAACGTAATTTAAAAACCAAAAGCACGAGGCAATAAGAAAACACAAAATTGGCCAAATAAATAATAAAATATAAAAGCAACAGTGACTGGCCTAATCTCTCTGGAATTACAGGCTAAGTTAAAAAGCTGAAATGATATCTGAGATTTGAATTCAGCAACAGAAAGATCAGGTTTTTGAGATTTTTTGCAAAAAAAAAAAAAAAAAAAAAAAAAACAAAAAATTTTTTTGTGCTAATTTAGAAATAAGACATTTTTAACTTGGCAGCTAAGCTAAGCTCTTAGTATACCTGTAATACTCATCAGCAAGACACTGGAGTTTGTTTTGAGACAATAATTCCTTAATATTGATGAGAAAGTACCAGTTTTATTGGCAGATTATTTCATGTATAACATGGGAAAAATAATCTGTCAATGCAACAAGTATTTCTTTCCCAGATTTAAAACAATCTCCTATTGACCCGTTGTACGTGGCGTCACTCTCTTCAAAACTCGGACCGCTCCGCCATGACGGGCGTCAAAACAACCTATGAGCTCCTCCTCACCTGATGGCCTAACGTCACTTTTATTTAGCTGATTTCACAGTAAAAATGGTCACAGTACGCGGCGGTCGGCTGAACAAACAGACAAGAATAGAAACCAAACTTGTCATTTTATTTTATAACTTTTAATGAGGAAAGATACGGCGGTGTTTGCATGACTGTTAGCGCTTGGTGTAACCGCGGATTAGCAGCAAACACTTTATAGAAGGCAAGAAGATTAATGTTCATTTACTTTATAAGAAAGTATGATTAGAAAGATGTTAAATATCGCATTGTGGAGAAGGTACGCATCTAACCGTAACCATGGAGACAATGCCGCACCGTCTTGTAGCCTAGCATGTATGGAATAAAACCTGGTTAGCATCTCTTCTTCTGTACGTTTTTAATGCCGCTCCAGTTTAAGGGGAAACGCTGTTTATGGCATATTAAAATAAATCATGTGGTGTGAATTCAGGCAATCTGTAATTTAATAAACACATCAAGAGGGAGGAGGTACGGGTCGGTTTCTAAGCTAGCCGTTTCCAACTTTTGTAAACACCGCCGTCTGTGAGCCCCGACCAGGTGAGTTCAGAGACAAATTAGCTCGACTCGAACAAGTAGAAGCCATGAATAAACTGGAAAAACCAAATTTGGAAAACAATTTCAGTCACTCTGTTCAACACTCCCGTCCCTCACTTCCGACTTGGAACGACTGAATTACATAATTACAAACGAATGACTTGCTGAAAGGTTACTTGTGAGTAAGTTATGCCTTATTTTAAGTGCACTAAGATATTTGCACCAGAAACTACACCAAAAAAACTTGGTAAGACTTTTGCAGTGTGCTGGGGTAGGAAAAGCATTTCTCCTCCATGAAAGAAGCGGTGGGAGCAGCGTGCGTGTCCAGCTGCTTAATAACAGTAGAATTATTTAAAATGGAAGCAGCAGCAGCAGGGTTGGAGGAATATTTCAGGATCTATATTTAGAGTAAAGCTTCTCGCCCTTGCAGCTCTGGATTGTGTGCGATGCACAGGAGTCGCATGCAGATGCATCAGGGTGGAGATCGGTCCGGTGTCGAGCAAAGACATTAAACCATGGAAACGAGATCAGCGACGGCGGCCACTTCTGCAGAACAGATAAACCGAATCCAGACGCCTTCACTCCGCAGATCTGACTTAATCTACAAAGTGAAGCTCAACCCTTTACAAGCCCTCTATTTTTAGCAGCCGCTCCCATCACTACGCCAGCTAGAAACAGAAATATCTGCCTTTCATTCATTCGCTGAGCAATAACCTGGCTCCCAGGCTCACTTTCATTCTGCACATTTTAAACATTACCACTTTCCAGGACCTTGTCGCAGCAAATTGCATTGATTAGCCAGCTCTAAATCAGCTGGCTTTAATTACGTTTACTTTGTATCGCTTCACAAGGCGTGCAGCTCTGCATGATTGCAACTAAATTGCAATTATCCATTTCCCTGAGCACCAAAGAGGAAGATATAATGGTGGCTCAAGGTAAATCAATGGGTTCGTGGGTGTTAGGGGGGAGCCTAATCATCTGAAGAAATGATGAGGTTCTGCGGAGGTTCGACTTGAAATAGAACTGATCGACACAAATTGATTTGTTTTTAAAGTAATTATACTCTCTCGCACTTTATATTAATTCAGTTTGTGGCTAATAAACCCCCAGTTTGTCATAAGCATCATTATATCCTTTAAATAGGACAAACTGAGACAAAAGGAAGCTGATCTAAAAGCTTCATATGAAAGCTTAACATGTTTTAAATCCTTTACCCACTTTATTACAGAATCAGTTGCTTAATTTTGATCCCAAAGCCAGAAACAAGTGCAGTCAAGTTTACATACGGTGGACCCACAGTGAAACTAGAAAACAATACCACTAAAATTATTATAACTGTCTATTTTAATAGTTCAAAGACCAAATGTGCTTTAAAGGTGACCTATTATGCTTAACATAGATCTATGTGCAAAACACAACATGTTCATTATATTTTCTTCTTAGATAATGATCAGTACGAGATGTTTTAGGGCATCTTGTCACTTGAAATCCAAATAAGCTCAGCATTTACACTCGCATGTCAAAATGGCTGCAAACAGATGCTCAGTTAGACAACCATACATCTTTGAAAAGCAGAAGTAGAGCCTCCTGCACAACCAACAGGAATGCAGAAAGTGGTTTCTGGATGACAAGACAACAAACAAAACACTCATCTTTTCCATATACAGCGGATACAAACATGCTGGAATTCCATTTGGGTTGCTAGGTAACGGGGCCGGGCGTTGCTGCGGTTGCTAGGTAACGGGGCAATGCCCTCAAATGTGGTTCAACAATCGGGGGGGTCTTTGAAACGTCTCACTTTCCGTAAACCAAAAATATCAAACAAACATGCCTCCTGTCATGTCGTCCAAATATTTCTCAATGCAAAACAAAATCTGAAAATTACAGATTTCAATGTTTCTTCTTAGATTTTACCCACTGCTGACTTTCAAAGAGGGAGAAAATGCCTGGGTGTGGTTGGCATAATGCGTCTGTATTTAATTAATTAAAACACCTCCTAAATTAAAGAAAACACACTGAAAGGAAGAAACTGTGTGATTAACTGAGAGGCAGCATGTGAGGCTCTTCAGCAGATGGCGACTTGATGGTGTATGTTAGGCAGGGGGTCACCAACAAGCCGCAGGATGTTTGCTTCTGCCTCTTCTGCTCTCTCACACTCACTCTCTGCTCATCAACAGAACCAGACGTACAGGAACACAGAAGCTGAATCATGTGTTTTCTCTTTAGAGAAAGACAAAGTTTGAAAGTATTTCTGGTTGCAGAAAATGCGCACAGTCATTGTGGAAAAACTGCCATAACATCAGCCTTCAAACTCATTTTCATTTGGGCCAAATCAAAAATCTGAATGCTCTTCTGTGCCAGAACGTCTTGATAAAACCAATTAAACGGTTAAGATATCGATAAACAGCTGTTTGTTTCAGCATTCAGTAAGTGTTACTTCAGATTAAATAACATCGATCATCTTCTCACACTGGTCAGTCCATCCAGGATTTCTAAGGAATTTTTGCGCTAAATGATAAATGTGACTTTGTATTAGTCAGCGTATCGATCACTTGACGTCAAGTCAGGCTGAGGCAGCAGTTACTTTAACTTAAATTTGCAATAAATCAGAAAAAAAATGTGGGGATCTGTTCATTTTACCTGAATTTTGTGGATTTGTGAAAAACTGCAGGTTTATTGATGTAATTTGGAGTTTAGAGGGCCACATAAAAAGCTACGACGGGCCAGATTTGGCCCCTGGACCTCGAGTTTGACATGTGTGCTGTAGAGTAAACGACTAACTCCAGGTTGTCTTGATTCAAAATAAATTAAAGTAGATGTTTGCGCAGAGCGTCTTACCGGAAAGTAGAGGAGGAGCGCGCCGCAGAGAATGGTCTCCAGCAGGACCAGGCCTGACGCCCTGATGCTCTGCCAAAGCAAAAAGACGTTACAGGTTTTTAATTTATTTCTTTCAGGATGAGTCAAAACAAAATGAAAATAAAAGTGAAACAATTCTTATTTGACTTTACATGTTAAAACAAAACATTTCCAGTAAAATCTTATGTTACCTTTCCAAATCCATAATTTAAAAAACATGTTGCACAAAGTTATCTTTAATAAACAGCTGTCCAGTTATTTTAAGCGTTTTTATTATTTTTCGGATTGTTTTTCATTGCCCGTATGGTTGAACTCATGATCTCTGTGTTAAAATTTTCTTTGGTGACTCTAGAAACGTGACATAAATCTTTAATATTCAAATTGTCAATTTAATAAAAACATTTTTTCTTGCATATAAACTCTAATAAGTTATGATGTGATGTTAAATCAAAGTGGTTACCAAATGCCTAAAGAGTTTAGCTAAAAGATATGAAAGAAAGATTTTCTGCCTCTTTATTATTGGGCATGAAAAAGAATAAAGTAAAAGCTCTTCCTTTAAAGCTTTTTTTATTATTATTTTTGATGGAGTCACCATTTCAAGCACGTCCTGTTCTTCCTTTATGCAATATATTTTTGTAACATTGTGTCCTCTAATTGACAAGATGCTTGAGGGGCTCTCAGAAAGAGGAATACAGCTGTGCCACCAAATTAAAAATACATACAAAAGAAAAGTGAAGCCTGACTTCTCTTCACCACATGAGGGATGTTTATTTTATTTTGAATCAAAATAAAACATACAAAGAGGTTTTAATGTTTTATCAAAATTCTATAAATAGATTCAACAGTAAATAATAATGTGGATATGGAAGCAGATTTTAATAAGAAAGTTTTGCTGCACTTGCGTTATCATTTTATTAAATTTAAGGACGATTCCTGTAAAGATAAACAAGATATTCTGACCAGTATTAACTGATTTTGATTATCCAATTAGTGTTCGACTGGCTGGTTTGAAAGGCCAAAGTGTAAGCACCAAACCAAATACTAATACAACACTCTTCAATGTGGAAGTCGTCATGATGGAAAGAGAACTCAAAGTCAGTTATTTTCAGTTACACAGGTTAAGCTTTTGTTTGTTTGGGTCATTTTGCATCTTTGTCATTTTGCACTTTTACAGTTTTGGCCTTTTTGTACTGAACTTTATGAGAAGGATCTTAACTGATGCCAACTATGAGGATGAAATTTGATAAGAGATATCAAATAAGCTGAATGCATTTCAGCAAAGCTGCTTTGTCTTAACAAAAAATGAATGAAATGAATAAAAATATTTATTAAATTAAACATAAATTAAACATCTTAAGAGGTGAATTTAATAAAATATTTGCTCTCATATATACAGTTGTACGCAGACATCTTAAGCCATCAATTAATTTCTCTACTTTTTGCTTCAAAGATGCCGTACTGTTTTGAAATCTGTTAAAGTTTTCCATGGTTCTGTACATGAACGTTATGTGTTTATCTACAGTTCACTTACTTTGCTCCAAATCAGTTCTTGGGTTTGTTGACTTGTGATATTTTCTGGTGATTTCTTTTCACACATAATACAAAACAAATGCGCTAGCCTAGCGCTAGTTGGAGAAACGGCTCGTGGTTTTATACCAAAGACGAAAGAGAAATCCTATAACTGCTAAAATCTGACATTTCTCCAGTTTTGCTTACATTTTGTAAAGAAAACAGTTCTGGTCAGTGTCTTCCTCAGAGGTTTTTGTGTTGTTTTCTTGGTGCAGCGCCACCACAGGCAAGGAGGGGAACAGCTTTCTTAATTAGTTTGGTTCATTAGGCACAGTGTAATGTGAAAGTGAAGCACACCAGCTGAAAATGTAACAAATGTTGCAACTTTTGTCCCGAATCAAACCAAATCTACCAAACTACCTGGTGTGAAAACACCACTAGTGATTATATTTTGAGTAATGTAACTATTAGTTATATTAATTAGGAGGAAACCAATTTATTAGTGTAAATTTCCTTGATTGGTTGATTGCTTTAAACGTGAAGTCGATTTTATCCACTGATCTCATCAACCTCTGCAAAGGTCTAGAAATCAACCTCTGTCCTCTTCTGCAGGTTTGACTGACAGACCGACCCACTGAGTCACGTCTGCATGTTTGTTACCAACTCAATGACTTTATTTCTATATTTAGCATCAATACAGACAGAAAAATGGTATTATCCAAAATCAGGATCAGCTTTTTAAGGATCAGCAATCGGCCAAAAAAATTGCAATCGGTGCAAACCAAATATTAATTAATTAATTTTCTGAATTGTTGACATTAGCTCTATAAAGAAACTAAAAACAAAGCCTTTAAAAATATTAATAAAGGTCATTTTGAAGGTCTACAGAAAAGTCTTACTTTTTGAGGTAAAATAAAGAATTGAGGGATGATTCAAGACTTTTGCACACTACTCTAATTTTTGTTTAGTCTTTCCTTTGAGCTGTTTTAATGGTCTGGTCTGGTGTGGTATGGTAAGGTAAGGTAATTTTATTATATAGCACATTTTCAGCAACAAGGCAATTCAAAGTGCTGGTGCCCTGACGGCCGATGGGGAGGGTTAGCTCATAACGCCTACCTTATTCCTGCGAAAGTGGTATATGAGCACCATGCTGATGAAGACGATCAGCATGCAGAGACACTGGAATGAGAGCACCGCCAAGCGAAGGGCGCCGTCCTCCAGCACCACGCAGGGAGAGTCGTCTTTGCAGAAAGCACAGCCCTGCTGGCAGGGCAGGCAGTCGCTGGGAGAGCCGTCATCTTCACCAGGACCGCCAAATCCAGCTTTCCTCGTTCGCCCAGGTTCTGCCAGAGGACGACGACACGGTCAAACTTTGCACACATCAACGACAAGTGAAGGCAAAAAGTAACAAGAAATAATTTTCCCACATATTGATTTTGTGTCCATGAACTAGAATATTTGCTGCTAGAAAAAAAGATATGTTCGCAAGAGAGCAGTTAGGTTAAGTTGCCTTGGGGAAATCTGACGAAAGTTGGGATAAGATGGTAAAAGTAGGAAACTTCCTAAAACTTTAAAGTTGAAGTTTATACCATATGTTTTGTAACACTGCTACAGTTGAGTGCAGGGACACGGCGAGGGAAGATGAACAAATTCAGAACTTTTTCTCTATGAACAGCTGTAGGTCTCAACCACACTGCATTTACTGGGATTATTTTAATCTGAAAAACTGCAGCAAACAGTGACATCCTTCCATTTCTATCCCAACTGCAAAAAGACAGAATCTTACCAAGTATCTTTGGTCTCGTTTCTAAAATATCTAAGTACACTTGAAATAAGACAAAACTAACTCATCGGCAAAAAATATGAGCTTGTTTAAGTCAATAATTCCTCAATATTGATAACAATGTAATAGTTTTACTGGCAGATTATTTCATTTAAAACATGGGGAAAATGTCTTATTAGAGTTTTCTAGAAAATTTTTTTGAATTTTTTGAGTGTTAAAAGTTGAACGTTTATTAGAAAAAACTCAAATGTTGACATCAATATCAGAAATTTTCTAGAAATAATTTTGACATCCAAGTTTCAGAAGTTGAAAATGTGTGACTTTTGAAACTCAGAAAATTTCCAAAAATTGAAAAACTTTTAATATGTACTAACTGGTTCTCACCCTTCAGAAATCATGACTGAAAGGTTTTAGACAGCTGCTTTTCCAATGTCTTTTTGCAGTTAGCTGTGCTGCAGTACTCAGAAAAGCTTGAACAAATTAGGAACATAACTCATTTTCAGTTATTTTTTATGCTTTCCTCTCCTTTCCACTCAGCTAAGGATTTAACATTTTCTATAAAAAGTCATCTAAAATTTCTATAATGTTTTCCCATAAAGTTTTACTTTACTTACATTGTTTTCTTGTTTCCATTTCAGGAAATACAAGCAGAGGGAAGATTTTTTTTTTTATTATTTATTGACATTCTTGCTGGCTTGTAGTAGAGTGAAGCACCACTGAATAAATACGATTATCCTTCTTTGACCTGAACAGGTATCATTGACAATGTGTCAACACAGGAGAAACCAATCAATATGTGTGAACATGGACAGTCAACATCCACTTGTGCTGAGCTCCTGTAAAAACAGCTACCTTGTAAAAAAAAAAAAAGGAAAAAAAAACTGTTAACTTTGTAAGGTCACTGTAAAATAGAAAAATAACAGCTTAATGTTATTTAATAAAAAAATGAAACAATTACACAGGAAGTGATCAAATTGCTGTTATTTAAAACAGAAAAGCAAAAATTCACCCTACTGCTGCTAAAATAAAGAAGATATCACAGATACAATAATTATTTCTATGTAGGTATATTATATATAAGCCAGGTAATATTTAGTGACTCGTATGGAGCCACAAAGATGTTGTTTTATTAACTTTGGGCTTGAAAAGGGGAAGTGTTATGTATTCCAGGCACATGGTGCCATTTTATAGCACAATCAACCGACCATGTTACCTTCAGTTGTTATAAAAATGTTATATATGCAACAAGGTTTCATTTTAACAATATTATAGATGTGAAGTTTGTCAAAATCTGTTTATTTATTCTTTGAATTCATTTTGTTTAGTGAAGAAGTTGCTTCTCCAGATATTTATTGGTGTTTTACGTTCTGTTACCCTGCTTTTGGCAGTTGGTAGTTACTATAGCAACCAGTAACTGATAGCTCCTCCCCCTTTTTTTCTGTTGCCGTCGGTAACTGTGGTATGTATTAGGATCAGCTCTGTGTTTTCTTTACAGGTGTTATATTTTAACATATATTTTTGACAAATGTAATCATATTCAGTGTTTCATCAGTAATTTTGCTATGTTTCGTAAACATTTTTAACTGTCATCATAATTAATGTCCATTTTAGCCATGTTTAATTTTACAAATGTTAACTGGTGCTAACTGCTCATTGGCAGATATTGTTTTGTAGTTTGTTTAGGGTTATTTATTGTATTTTATTTAATATATTGTAGCAGAAGCTGTTGGACTGATGTTATCCACTAACTTGATTTGCTCTTTTGTAAGAATAAATACAGTGAATCTGAATTTGTCTGTTTTGAAATCAACCATATTGAGACAAAACATAGAAGGGTTACAAATATATGGCTAAAAAGAAATTTGACTTCAATATTTGACACTTTTTTATCAAAGAAAAAAGTGAAATCCTACAACCGCTAAAATCTGACACTACTTCATTTTTGTTTATTTCGTGAAGAAGGAAGTTGTGCTCATGTCTTCTTCAGAGGTTTCCATGTGGTTTCCTTCAGTGGTTCTTAGTGCGGTGCCTCCAGAGGAGAGGAGGGGAACAGGTTTTCAAGTAATTTAAACTGTTTCACACAGTGGAGTGTGAAAGTGAACTGCAGCAGCTGAAAATGTACCAAATGTTGCAATTTTTGTCCCAAATTGAACAAAGTCTACCCGAAAACCATAGGAAGAAACTTTAACAGTAATGAGCCTTGTAAAGACTAAAAATATGCGCTTTTCAAGTCAACCTCAACCTAAAACTACTCAAAAACTATCAGTGAGACTGAATATGTAGTTAAATAAATGGATTGAAAAAGAGTTCTAAAAATAAGAAACTTGGACAGAACGAATGTTTTGATTACAACAGCAAACGCTCAGGAAAACAAAACAAACTGTACATAAATAAACGGGTAAAAAGAGAACTGTTTATTGGTTTGTATAGAAACCCCTTGAGAGACGCCCATATGGCTGCATAGATAACAGATTACAGACTTATGGAGCTTTGATGGGGGCTTTACGGGAAGAAGCTATTGTCTTTGAAATTTGAAGGGATTTTGCCTTTAAAAAGAACTGTCCCATTTTTTTTTTTCAAAGCCCATCACCAATCGCTTCAAAGGGACTACTCATCTCCGTAGCAATGAGTCACACGTATTTTCATTGGTTTGGTACTACTATGGTCAGAAGAAGCTTGGATACAATAACTTTATATACATAGAAGTGAGTAGAGTGGCTTCTACTGCAAAATGATGTTACGGATTTTTTTTTTATGGCTTTCCAAGCCAAACTTTGCTATTACTGTTATCATTTCCAATCTATTGTAATGGAAAAAGTTCAAGAAGACACCAAAAACTAGAGCAAAAATAAACACATTTCCAGGTGTGAAACAAGAACATTCAAGTTAACTATGAGCTCAAACATATTTTGCAAAGACTAAGCGAACAATATGGTAAAAAAAAAAAAAAGGAGACCAGAGGGAGTTTGAGTGGGATGAAGCAGGACGGAAAGATGACTAAAATGAAAGCTTGGTAGGGAAATTGAAAGAGGGCAGGTGGAAACCACTGGGGGTCTGTGTTTGCAAAAAGCCTCCTTTTTAATTAACTCACAGCAGACAGAATAAACTGCAGATAGAAACTATCATTAAAAAGATATTTCCCATCTCGAACTGGATTAGCCTCCCAAGGTGGCGAGGCTGCGTCCATTTCCAGACCGAGACCATAAACGCTCATCATAAACTTTAATGAAGGGGAAAATGAACTTACTGTTCAATCTTCGGCCATATTTTGGGATAAAAAAGACCTCACAGCTGCCTGTCATAAACAGACATAACTTATAGCATCTGTGTGCAACTCAGAAGGCATCAACAACATCAGATTTATGCTAACGGAACTACAGAAATGACAATCATTTTTGTTCAATTAAAGGACACATTTTAGTCTGTTTAATTGTTATTTTACTTAATTTTACTTATTTGGTTTGAGTAAGAAGGCCAATGACTCGAGACAATGAAGTCTCATGAAATGAATAAGGAAAAACAATATTTAAGAGGAGAGCAAGTGGTGGATCATCTTTTTAAATGTTCACCTGACCAATACCTTACAGTATGTCTAAAGTCACACCAAACTGGACTGGAACAAAAATGCAAATAATGTTGAGGTAATATTTAAGCAGAGGTGGGTAGAGTTCACCCACCTCTACCCACCTGAAATTTTACTCAAGTAAAAGTAAAAAGTAGCGTCCAAGAAATTACTCAAGAGTACAAAAGTATTTGGTAAAAAGTCTTCTCAACTACTGAGAAACTGTCGAAAACATCAAACAATTAACATATAAAAAATTACACCATCAGACGGACCAAAATATAAAGTTATGTGGAAATAATTCATAGCGGAATTATAAAATAACAAAATACGGCAAAATAAACATTTTTCAAAATAAAACTTATTAAATTTGAACAAAAACTGCAGGTGTATGTCTGTGTCTGGTGAATGTTTGGTTAAAACGTTTTTGTTTTTCATTCATTTAAGTTACTCACAGAGTATCCAGAAATTCTACCCAAGAGTACCAATACTTCATCATAAAACTGCTCAAGTACAAGTAAAAAGTCAAACATAGTTAAAATACTAATAAAAGTAATTTTTTTTTACTTTACTCCAGTAAATGTAATTATCAACTCTGTAGTGTACCGCTGAATACACATGCTACTGTGCTGAATTACAAACATTTTATTGATATTATCTCACTCAGTTAAACTCGCCTTGAAGCTGCCATTCAAATCAAACACATGAACAATGTTAACATGCAGAAATCAGCATAGATTTGTTATAACTTACTTGTGAAGCCATTGACTGCCACTCTGTTGGGGTGGTAGAATCCCTTTTTACACTGGCACTGGTATTTATCCAGGACAAACCCGTGACCACGCAGCGGCAGACACTAGGAACAGAAGAGCACATGCACCGTGCATCAACTACAACAAAATCATTAAAAATAAATGGAACACAATTAGGGATGCACTTGAGTGTTATCCTATATCAAAAGGGAAACCATATATTTTTCATAATATGCTGAATGAATTAAAATCACAAAAACCTAACATAATTTTGTGTAAAA
>NW_015112642.1:324490-325447 GCF_001443285.1 Poecilia latipinna | reverse complement strand
AACGAAGTACTTGTACTTCGTTACTTCCCACCACTGCCAGCGTCGCCCTCTACTGGATGGCGGCCAAACTACAACCCTAAAAGAACGTCATTAGTTAATCGATTGAAACTAATTGTAATTTAATAAAACATGATTGAAGACGTAGTCATTTTACACTCTTCTAATTTTTTAATATTAAATTAGTAAAATACTCTTCACTCAATTAAGAACAAACAGAAGAAAAACTTTCAAGTATTTGAGAAGTTCAGACTTTTGTGTCTAATTAATTACAACAAATATTACTTTTCTGGGGTGTTTAGCGCTGGGGCGCCATATACGAGGGAAAAGTTATGATAATTCTAAGGGCCCCTGGGCGACAGGGGGCCCTCCACAATTTATTTATTTATTTTTTGTTCACTGAAATAAAATTAAAAAAATTGGGGCCATGTCAATTACAAAATTAATCATATTGTGTTTTTGAAGATTGTTTTTAGCAGTAAAAATTTTATGTTGTCACTCCCAGACCAAAAAACACACATCAATATTTTCCCTGAACCCCCCTGGATCAGCATGAAATGGTTTGTTCCTGCTTCGAGCGCTTGACAGTGACGGTGATCAGCAGCAGTCAGTAGAAGACAAGAATGGCTGTAGCTGTTACTATGCTGCTAAGATAAATTATAGTCAGGTTTTCAAAAAATAGAAAAAGAGAGAGAGAGAGTGAAAGGTAAGAGTAGGCCTGTCACGATAACAAATTTTGCCGAGCGATTAATTGTCTAAAAAATTATTGTGATAAACAATAATATTGTTTCAAGATTTTTTGACACTAATTTAATGGAAATGACTAGTAATGCATGTGATTTCCTGCCATAAATACAGTGGCGCAACTGCACATTATTCAGGTGGATGCGAAAACATAAATCGCCCCCCCCCCCACCGAGGCGACGCTACGTGGAGTGGAAAACTCGCTACATGTACCTC
>NW_015112642.1:317548-319820 GCF_001443285.1 Poecilia latipinna | reverse complement strand
CATGAGCAGAAAATATTGTGCTAGTATCAGTATTAAACCAAAGAAAGCAAGTTGCAAGCCTTTAAAATTGTGACACTTTTGATGGATCAAATGGACCCAAAAGATTTAACAGCAGTTCCACATTGGGGGGCCCAATCAAAATTTTTGTCGGGGGGCCCAAGATTCCTGGCAGCACCTGGCGGAATTGATCTATAAATATCTGATTATCCTCTTTTACAAATTACTTTGAAGATAAAGGAGTAAAAATATGGCATAGTTCCTAAGAAACTATGCAGGACTCAAAATAGCTCTAGTACTTCCACCGACACTTGAGGCACCGCGAAGTGTTTGTGACCTGACTGAGAGACTCTCCAGAGGTGTGTAAATGCAGCAGTGGACCAAGCTCTGGAGGTCTGCTGCTATTTCTGACAGTTCGTCAAGCTCCTTGGTGGTTTCGGAAAACCTTTTTCATTCTGCAGAGCTCTCTGACGGAGCCATGAGAGGCCTGCTGAGACTCACAGACCCAAAGTAATTATCAGGTTGGTATTTGATGAACAAGTTCTATAAATGAACTCCACTGAAGTTTTTCATGAGGCTTAAACTGTTAATAATACCTTCATTTTATGAGAACACTATATTTTAAACATAATCTTCAGTTATACCTGATTTCTTCATATTTAGCTTCCTGGTCCGTAAACTTTCTTCCATCACTAGTTTTTCAGTTTTCTCTCGTATCTGACTGTTTTCATGGAATGTTTGTTTGGCCTGTTATGCTTCCTTGAACAAGTTAAGGCAGGTGGTCTACACAAAACATGTTCAGTATACTTTTTGAATAAAATAATTATTAGAAAATGAGATTTTAGTCACTTTGAGCCGTTTATGTGGCTGCTGGCCTACTCAACGTTTACACAGGCAGGTGAAAATGGCTGCAAACAGATGCTCAATTATACTATGATAATACATCTTTGAAAAGTAGAAGTGGAGCCTCCTGCACAACCAACGAGAATGTAGCAAGTGGTTTCTGAATGGTAAGTCAACTTGGCTGGATGGATGAACGGTTGGTTGGTTGGTTGGTTGGTTGGTTGGTTGGTTGGTTGGTTGGTTGGTTGGTTGGTTGGTTGGTTGGTTGGATGGATGGATGGATGGATGGATGGATGGATGGATGGATGGATGGATGGATGGATGGATGGATGGATGGATGGATGGATGATCTCAGTTCTTATTCTAACCACTAATCTCAACAATCTGTTCTTCTGATTCTCTTATTTCTCTGTCAAAGGACCAGGCTAATATCTGTTAACTGGCCCATTTAGAGTAAATTATTTAGAAAGTATCGTGGGTTTCTAATCTGATGAAGCTTCAGATTAGATTTTTTTTAGTTTGTTGGTGTAAACTGGAAGAAGTTATCCACCAGTGACGCCAAGCTTCGATCTCTGAAATCAAACCAAGTCATGGGGTGGCTTAATGAAGTGCGATGGCTGCACATCCTGTGGGTATCAGAGCTATAGAATGTGCCTGTAAAATATTTGAAGTCTTTCCTTCTTATTTAGTCTGTAGCGCTGCAGATCCCTTCATTAAAATCCTCCAGGTTGAAGCTGCAGTGCAACATCAGTCAGGAACCTGGTTTTATCTCTGATTGCCCTGCGGCCGTCTCCTCGGGACAGCTGGTGCTCGCCGCAGCAGCCGGCTGCCATTGTTAATATGCCCACCTTATGGAGACATGAGAGGAAATGATCAGAGACAGGTGTATTTGTGTGTGTGTTTGCATATTTTCAGCGTGTGTGACAGGACAGCCAGGAATAGCTCTGGCCGTTTGTCCCAGTCCAGAGACTGATGAAAGGTTGTGGAGTTTGGCGAACGGGGAAGCAGCCCATCGCCCGGCCACCTGCCATCAGTCACAAGTGATCTCAGCCGTGAACCACAGATTTTTCAACAGGTCATCAAATACACTGCAAAAACACAACATATTACCAAGTATTTTTTATCTAGTTTCCAGTGCAAATACCTTAGTACATTTAAAATGAGACAAACTAACTTACAAGTAACTTTTCAGCAAGATAAAGGAGCTCGTTTTCACTAAATTATTCCTTAATATTGATGGAAAAGTTCTTGTTCTTTTGGCAGATAAATTAACTTATAACATAGGGAAAATGTCTCGTTATAAGTTAAATAATCTGGCAATGAAACTAGTACTTTTTACTTAATGTTAAGGCATTATATTATAATTAAGACAAATCGGTATTTCTTGCTGAAAAGTTACTTGTAAGTTAGTTTTGTCTTATTTTAAGTGTAC
>NW_015112642.1:227653-312720 GCF_001443285.1 Poecilia latipinna | reverse complement strand
ATTTGCATATTCATATTTTATGAAGATTATAAAAGCAAAAAAAATACTTTTAGCACGACGTAATATTTGTAAGAATTAACAGATGCATAAAAAGTCTTGAAACTACAGACCATATAAAAATAAAGCCCATGCTCAGCTGTGTGCAGGAATGATGCTACTCTACATTAGCAGGAGTTAATCATGTTGCTGTTTTCACAACAAGCTGAAGGCAAAAATGCATCAAATCATTGAGAAATAACGAGGTGTGCAGTAAACGGTTACAGGATCTTCAGCTGCTGTTCCTGATAAGGCGACTACCCGTCAGCTGCTGACAGCTTTTCTAATGATAAAAACAAATCAGTGTCTGTTACAGAGCTGACATCTTCATTACCTGCAGAGATAAGCGAATACGACCCATCTCATTAACTCTGTGTGACAGTCACGTGTCTGAGAAACTCCCACAGATTGTTGCAGGTTGTGCGGTTGCACCCCGGGCCCCCCCTGCGGCTCCGCTCATAGCGGTTAGCATCCCGGCTGTGACAGCTGTCAATCAGGCACACTGTGACAAGCTAATTGCCATCGGGACGCCTGCATGGCCACCGGTGAGGACCTTTTTACGGACGCGCACCATGCTGTTAGACCAGCAAGCGATAGCTCAGAACAGAAACATGCAAAACACTCAAAGCCCCACATTAGCATGAGGTTTAATAACTGAATTTAGATCATAGTCGGCCTGTCACCATCACAAATCATACAAATGTGATTTTTAATCAATTTAAAACCATTTTTGATCAATTTAGACTTGATTTAAATTGCAAAAATGTATTGATAATAATTGGAGATGGTATAATTCTGACTGTCAGAGTTGTAATTATGAGAGTCAAAGTATTATAATGAGATTCCTCTTTACAGAAAAGGTGTGAATTTCTACCTCATAATTTACTTTGGAAGTCAAAATTATGACTTTTAAGTTTGTAATTATGACTTAAGCTCAAAATTACAACTTTTAAGTTCAAAATTACAACTTTAAAGATCATAACTATGACTTCCAAAGTTGCCGCTGGGCTTTTTTCTTTTATGGCAGAGATGGGCTTCCATACTCTTCAGCTGAAGTGCTTTAGGAATACGTTGACATGAGTTGAGGCGACATTATGCATGATGGTGTTTTAAGCTCAGCATGCTGACTGGGAATATTATCAAGCTTCTGTAGATGTGAGTAAACATCACGACGTCACATAACATTAAAAGAGAGAGAGATGGCCGCATTCAGCACGGCACCAGCTGAGCTGCAACTTTGCAGCAAAATTCACCTGCAAGTCATAAAATGACAGATTTTCATCCTCACCTCCTCTGGATCTTGTTTCTATCAATCAAAGCAATAATTAAAAAAAATGCTGCTTCTAGTTGATACTTTAAAAAGAGGTAAAATGCTGAAGGTTTACAGTTAGAGAACACGAGTGACGAAATATTTCCTGGTTTTTTAAAGGTTTTATTGGCAATAGTGGCTGTTATAGAACAGAGGAAAATACACTTTATTTTGCATCATGATATATTTTTAGTTTTATTTGTTGGCTCACTTTAATATGTTTAATAGAAGAATGCATTAAAATATTCACAGCTTTTAAATATTGAGGGAAAGAGAATAATACGAAACACTGTAAAATTGTAATAGCTTGACTCAAACTTTACTTTTATTTATTCAAAGTAAAGAGAACTGAGTCATTATACAAACACATTAATGCATGAAAAAAGTATATCTGATAGTTTTGCTGAGTTGAAAGAACTGTTTAAAAAAACACTAATAATGATTAGATTTTTTAAACACTAATAATGTTTAAAAATCATCATTAATGTTTATTAAACATTATTAATATTTAATAAACATTAATGATGTTTATTAACATTATTTTGATAATTAATAATGTTCAAAAAACATTATTCATGTCTAATAAACATTAATACATTATTAATGTTTATTAGACATGAATAATGTTTAAAAATATTATTGTTTTTAAAACATTATTCAAATTTTTTTTTTAAATATTAACAATGTTTAAACATTTATTAAGTAATGTTTAAAACAAAAAATGTTTTTTAAACATTATTATTGTTTAAAAAGTAATTATTAGTGTTTTTAAAAACTGGAAATTACTAATTTCACATATTTTTATTAAGGTTTTTTAATGCTAAATAATTAATGTATCAATGTCAGAATTTTAGGCTTTAAAATAATAATTTTATCAAAAACATAAAAAAATTTGCCACTTACATTAAAATATCACTTTAATTACTCATCTTACGTCTGAACCTCCTGCACTTAAACGTCCACATGTATCAAACACGGCTCTCCTCTTCGTCTTCAGATTAAATAAATCAGGGGAATTAAATTAAAAAACAACTCAAAGTGTAGCACTAATTGCTGCTGAGGCCAGGGGTTTCTACCTGACCAGGAAACCAGAAACTTGCTTATAATTCTGCCTGCTAATTAGAGCCCTCTGAATCCTCTTCCTCTCTCTTTGAAACAAGCCCACGCTCTTCCGGTCCAGCACAGCGCCTAATCAAGCTCTAATAGGACTCGGCAGATATTTGAAATGACCCTACAGAGTGCAACATGAAGCCTGCGGAAAGCTTATCATCAAGTAATTACAGACTGAACTATAGAATACGTGAACAGGAAGGCAGAAGGAGGGAAAAGAGCCATCCATCCTGTACCTACAGTAACGCTGCCAGGTGGGCTGCAAATTACCAAGTCAGCACAAGAGGGAAATGGAGACAGACGTAGCGTCAAATGAAGGAGCAGTAAATGAAGAGGCAGTGGAGAGTCTACTAGCATGAAAATACAAGCCTGTGGTTCTCATCAAAGAAAAGCACCAAACTTTTATTTTATTTGTTGCATAACAATAAGCAGAAATATCACTTTTAGGGTTAAAAGTTGAAGTGCAAAACCCACTTTTGTCCCCTCAACTTCAATAATATTTAACTAACGCCACAAAACACTAGTTAGTTGCTTTTGAATCATAAGAAATGAAACGTTGACCAACATATTTAAAATGTGTAAACATGATTAAATCAACAGATTTTTGTGTTTTTATGACGTAAAGCACTTTGAACTGGCTTGTTTCTGACTCATTTCCAAAACCTCCTGATTATTGAGTCACACTGAGCAGAGAAGATATATCAGGAGGCAAAGTCAACATCATAAATCCGATGGCGATGATACTTTATCAACCATCTGTCTGCAAATATTACACATTAATGTTGCAGATTTTTGCCATCCATGGTTGTTTCCCACATAAGATTCCTGCCCTGTAATTTTATTACATCAGCAACTACATTAACAGCTCAGAAGAGACGCGCAGTCCCTCCAAAAATCCCAAAGAATCTCTAAAGTGAGGAGCATAAGAGGTAACCAGTGGCATCTCGTCTTAAAGGGGCAGTATCATATATTTTCCAGGCACATATAGCCATTTCATAGCACAATCAAGTAACCGAGTTACCTCGAGTAGTTATAAAAAAGATAGATTCATCAAATATGCAATTTAACGCCTTGAAATTGGGTCTCTGTCTCTTTAAGAAGTTCCTACTCTTTGACACTCCGCCTTCAGGAAGTCATCACAACAATGTTCCTCCATTAAGCCTTTAACATTGTTTTTAGGAGTATTTCACTGAGAAGTAGGCTTTAAAATGAGCTCAGCAGACTCCAGGTTCCAAAAGGTGTTTGCTAATTGCTGCTGCTGCTAGTCTGAAGGAGCTGAGAGGGGAAGGCCCTATGAGACACTTCAGGTGTGATTTTGATGAGGGAATAACATAGTAACACGATTTAAAGCTCAAAAAGTAAATTTTACTTCACTATATTCACCTTCGATTTACAAGTACCATCAAATATGTATACAGATTATATACATTACAAATAATAAAAAGTTCCATGTTTCTATTTTTGCACATCAAAAAAGTTAAAATGTAATTAAAATTGTCAAAAAACAATATATTACAGCTAACATTTGAAAAGAATACCATCTATATTTTCTATTAATCCAAAAAATATGTATATTGTCTGTTATAAAGAGTAAAATATTTCTTTCTCTTCTTCCTGCTCAATGTTTGCTGCTTTGATGTGCAGGTAACTTGCTTTAATATTTGCCATTTTGTAGCATATAGGGGTTTTATAATGTTTGAGTAAACCGAGTCTAAGCTGCTGCAGGCAAGAAACACAAATAGATGGAGACTAATTTCCATATTCATAAATGTGTGCACACTAAATGAGGTATAGAGTGAAATATGTGCCAACTTATATAAAATGCATGGAAGACATCTTAGTATGTCATTTTATTGAGCTTTTAGGGAGTTTTATTAGTTTTATTTTTTCCTCTTTTATCCTCCACTTGTCCATTTGTTTCATTTTATGTAGGCCGATGCAAAAAGATGGACAGGACAGAAAATAATAGAATAAGCAGCCAAAGTGAAAGCTTTTCTAAAACTAATTCATTGATCAGGAATATTTTTCAAAGATTTTTAAAAAGTTTGGAAGAAACATATTTAAAAATCTTCACTTGCAAAGTATACTGTTTGAAATTTCTGTGCATTTTATTAGTATTTGTATTTATTAGTATTGTAAGTATTTAGTAAGATTCAGAAAGCACCTGTTATGTTCCAAGAAAGTAACATCTTACTTTTGTGAAAGTACAAATTAAGTTTAGAGAAACTGGGCCAGAGGTTGCTAGGTAACGGGCTGGGCTGGGCCAGAGGTTGCTAGGTGACGGGCTGGGCTGGGCCAGAGGTTGCTAGGTGACGGGCTGGGCTGGGCCGGAGGTTGCTAGGTAACGGCACAGAGCCCGTGGAAAGTGACTTAACAATCGAGGTTTCTGAAACGGCTTTTCTAGACACTAAAAAACATCTATTTATTACCAAACAAGGGCTTGGTGGTTTTCTTAAGCAACTGGACTGTTTTTGTCAGCAGTTGAGACCAAAGGGTAAGTACAAAATTGTGTAAAATATACATTTTGCATTTAGTCTAGTTTCTAGTGCAAATATCTTAATAGACTTGAAATAAGACAAAACTTACTCAGAGGTAAATTTTTAACAATATATGGGAGCTTGTTTTAAGTAAGTGAATTCTTAATATTAATGAAAAAGTACTTGTTCTGTTGGCAGATTATTTCATTTACAAGGCAAACCTGTCGTATAAGTGAACTAATACTATGGTGCCAACAATTGCATCAATAACAATAACTCAGAATAAAACTGCATCTTTAGATTTAGATTTAGACATCAAAATCTTTTAATTTAGATTTCTATTGAGTAGTGAAAATTTAAATCACTTTTCTTCAGCTTCACAGTTGTGAACTACTATGTGTTGCATAAAATACCAGTGAAAAACAACTGTAGTTTGAATACTTTTGTGAGGCTCTGTTCCTTTTCAAATTAGGAACTGAGCTACAGCTATATTTACGTGCAGCAGTGTTTTTGTGTGTGCTGATAGAGAGTAAATGAGACAGAGAGGGCAAACAGAGAGCATTTTGACGTCAAAACGTTTGCTTCAGGCTGGGATTGTACCACATTTCCATTTTTTTTATTCTGAAGGCTGAATAAATTGCTCCAGCTCTGAACAGGATTCCAAGCTTGTGCACCTCAGATGTACAAACACACAGGCAGAAAGCTCTGAGACATTTCAGAGGGCTGGATGAACACAGCCAGCAGCCATCCAGGCCTTTAAAAGAGGTCAACTATCAGGAATTACCCCGAACAGAGAGGCACGGACAGCAGGGCTTCGCTTTGGGCGCCGTCGAAAGAGCAAAACCCAGACACTGGCGAGATAAGCTCTCCGGCCAAGAGGGGGCTTAACGCCGCCATCAGGCACAGCTCCTGATGCACACAACACACTCCATGGGATATCGCTTTCATAATGACGTTCACAGCTTAAGGAAGAGTCACAGTTTCCCACTAAAGTGCCTGAGAGCTCCTTTAAATATACACTTACTTACAACACAGCGTCAGAGGAGCTCAAAATGTTCTCAAAGCGCTCATTAGCACAAAGTTCCTACATAGTTAAACAGGAATAGGAGCACATGGCAATTAACTTCTAGTATTTTCAAAGAGTAGTTAAGAAGAAGGTTCTCAGAAGAGTTCAAAAAGACAGAGCCCGGATGATTATTTCTCAACTGAGACATTTAAGATTATGCATTTTCCTTTTTGATTCACCGCAAACGATTTAGCTGAATTGCAAATAAAAACCCCTGAGCTGCGATAACAAATGAGAAGAAAATCACAGTTCAAAAGACTTTAAAGATGACCTGTTATGCTTCCTTGAACAGGTCTGGATAGGGCTATGGGTTTTACAAGCATGTTCAACAAGTATTTTGCACAAAATCAATCTTAGATAATCAGATTTGAGTCTGATAACTCTGTATATTTTGAGCTCCTTTCAGATTGAGCTGTTTAGGGCGTCTTCACTTTAAATCCAAATAAGCTGCTGCTGGCCACACCCCCCAGCTCAACGTTTACTCTGACATGCTAAAATGGCTGCAAACAGATGCGCAATTATACAACCATTCATCTTTGAGAAGCAGAAGTTTGCATCTACATAAACAGTAAGAGGAAAACCTTCTTTAACTAAAGAGGCTCCCAAACATTATTTGTACAGCTGTAAAACCAAAAAATGTTTTCACAAGTCCAACATGTTTAGAGAAACATAGTGATGCTCTCAGTATTTGTTCAGGACCAGCATAATAAATGTAGGTTAACTTGAATTCAAGGGCGGTTCTGTTTGTGCACTCCTCTGTTTCCTTTATATCAAAGACTGTTATCAACTCTGACACATAACCACAGCTCTGCTTAGATCACAGCTGATAATTAGCAATTACCCTATTTAAAGGGTCCTGAATGTACTCTTAACAGAAAACATTGCAGGAATCTTCCCAATTACGATGCGTCAAGTCGTTTCTTTTCACCCAATCTGCAGAGACGAGATCAGCGGGTTAAAAAGGCCACAGCTTGTTGTTACTCTCCACTTGACACGGGTCCCTCGAGGGGAGCCCTGCCCCACAACCGCGCTGCGTTTCCAACAGCAGGGGAAGTCCCGAGACGCCAAAACGAGCGCTATTTTTACTCTACAAAACATGATCCGGCCTGGAGATGAAGCGCTGAGTAATTTTTTCTTTCTGTTTCTGAATGGAAGCAGAGGGAACACCCGAGACAGGGAAAACTGTGAGAGAAACAAGTCTATGAATGTTCCTCGTTGCTGCACAACTAACGCATGTCACATCCACACAGGGGACAGTGGAGAGAAAAACAAACATCGGTGAGGAGTGGCTAGAGATTATATATACATGTACATCAGCAGAAGAACTACAATTCATCCTAAAGGGGAACTAAGAGTGGATTCACACCAGCCCTGTTTAGTCTGCTTTAATCAAACTATAGTCCGTTTGTCCAAGAAGTCCACTTCATTTGCGGTGGTGTGAATGTGCAATCAAACTCTGATGCAAACTAAAAAGGTGAACTCTAGTCCGTCTTAAAAAAATTAAAAATAGGTATCAGTTCGGTTGAAGAGAACTCTGGCACAGTTTGAATGTATACATGAATGCCAAGTTTACCGGAAATCATTCAAAAAGCCGAAAGCAGACTATGGAACAAGGCATTCTGGGTAAATACAACCAAATCAAACGCATGAGTCTAACACTAGCAGGAGAAATGGCTTGTGGTCTTTGACCAAAGACAAAAGAGAAATACTACAACCGCAAAAATCCACTGAAATCACCAAAACGGTTAAAGATGTCAGAAGTTTGATAATATGCCATATTTCAAAAATAAGTATTGGTTTTGGTGATACTTATTATTGTTATCAAATTGATATTAAAATATGCAGTATGAAGTTTTATTTATCTGTGTTCTTTGTTGTTTTTAAGAGGCTTCTAGCTGAGAAACAGAGGTGTATTTTAATCACAGTTGGTCCATTCAGACGGAAAAAAGCTTTCAAATGAACCAAATCTGATCATTTATGTCACATTTTCTTGTCAGGTCATCAGAAAGCTGTGCAGGCAGCATTTTTACACTTTTATTCAAGTGCTCTACATGTCCTCTTGCAGGCCTGGCAATGCAGACAAAGAATTTGTTATCACAGCAGGGCATACAACACAAGGCCATTGTGTGATGTGTTTGATCCTGTAAGACATGGAGGCTGCAGGTACAGATTGGAGCACAATGAAAGGCTCATGACCTGAAGGGTCTGTGTTGTAGATTGAAACTGTTCACTGTCAGACTTTCCTCTTGTCTCAATGCTTGTGCATAACTGAGGTCCACAATTCTCTTCATAATATCTTGGATGGTGTGTTTTGAATTTTCCATTAGGTCTGGCATAGGGGTGCACCGACAAATTGACAAGTCGATTATTCGGCCACAATTTCCTTAATTTTGAGAAATCGGCGATCGGCCGATACATATGACGATCATATCTACTTTGGCAAAGGTCTAAAAGTCAACTGCTGTCCTCTTTTGCTTCCCATGAGATATGTTTGATTGACAGACCAGCCCACCAGGTCATGGCCGCACATTTGCAGTTAACTCAGTAACTTTCTTGAAATCAGTATCAGTCAAAATCTGAATGAGCAGGTCAGGCGTCCTACTCTCCCTCAGGATCATTTACACCCAACAAGTTTTTCATTCTGCACGCAGTCCGGAGGGGTTGCTCTGACCCTGTGTGCTCTTTTATGAAGTTTTTTGTTTGTGTGGTTCTGGAAACTGATGAGACAATCCCTCCGCTTCCCTGTTGTCCGACCGTGACATTTGCCGCACTTCTTCTCATCGCCACATTAAGACAGGGAAGGTTAAGGATTGGTAATCAGCTAGAAAACTGCAACAGGTGCACCTCCCGCCAGTCTGACAAGGTAGCTTGTTTGAGGTTTTATTATAATTATTGAGCTATACTTATTTATTATTATTTTATTTTTTTATTTATTTGACTTGTCTCTGAGAGTTGCTACTTTTTAAATGTTGCTTTCTTTTGTGCACAATGACAATAAAATGAATTCTGATTCTGACCTGAAAAACATCCAAATTCCCATTTTGCGCCTTTTCTGTACATCCATTTGGGGCTCAGCTGCTTCTAAAAACAGCCAAAGCTTTTTTGGCAATAAGTTAATGTTTTTTTGTGTATGGAATATGAGCCATTTCAAATACGTCCAGATTTTTTGGTCACATTCCACAAGCACTGTGCTGTTACCTAGCAACCCCAGCCAAGCCCAGACTTGTAACCTAGCAACCCAAGTGGAACTCCAGCACATTTGATAAGCTGGTTTTACTGCTGTATATATAATGGTTGATAAAAAAGACAAATGTTTTGCTGACTTATTTTTGGTTGTTCTTTAACACATATCAATATTTTAGCTAATCTGACTGACACACAACAGGAAAATGTTTAGTTTAATTAACAAAGTGAGGAAAAAAAGGTCACATCTCTTTTTTTGTAGCATGAGCAAATAGTTTGTTTCCATTTTATTTGTGAAAAACACACAATGATAATCAGAGCATTTTGTTGGTGAAAGCTCCAGAAAAGATTTTGAGGGTGTAAATGATGATTTCTGATTGGTGGTTTCTGCTCCCTTCATTCAGCAGTCGTTTTTCTGGCGGCCGCAGTAATCATTTAAGTTATGTGTCACTGCCTTTCACTGGCTCCGGTTCCCCAGGGCCCAACCACTTGTTCTGAGCAATAAGCTAATTGATTGAAACATTCATCATCATCCAGGACCACGTTCTGCCATGAGACGTGCCCCGAGGGCGGCCATGTCCCAACGAGCGACAAAACACACTAATGAAAGTGCTGACAGTGAAAGATGGGAGAAAATGTTCACCTTCAACAGCACAAGTTCGCTTCTCAAACAGGAAATCCAGTTGCATTTCTAGATGACCATTTTTGTGTTTGTTATTAACACAATTTGGTTATGAGGCAGACGTACAAACATTATCAAGGGAATTGTTATGTTAGCACTTAACTAAACAAATGCAGTCAAACTTAATTAATTAGAATATATTGCTTTTGACATGAAAGCTCCTATAAATCAAACATGAGTTATATTTTGTTTGCTGGGGAAAACTGTGATATTAAAAACCAAACACAAATCTACAAGTAAAAACTGAATTTATGTTTGTCAGATTAAAAGCACCTTTTGAAAACAACCTAGCAGGTATCAAATATATTTTTGAATATTTTTTATTGGTTCATTAACTGTAAGCAAGAATTAATCATCTTTAACACAAATAAAACCTTTAAGACTAATGTCTGAGGTGAAATAATCATTACAATGGACTTAACTTGGGAGCTGAGTTCCAAAAGTGCACAGACTTTTCATTAATATTATAATTTACACTCATCAGAAGTGCTTGCTGATTTGTGATGTTACATTCGGGAGGGATGTTAAAGAGCTAATTTAACAAAAAAACCACAGCTGGAATAATGTTTTTAGCCCTTTAACTGGTTTTAGAAGCAGTAAAAAGAAGAACAAAATGTTATTTTTGGCATAACAGGTCCCGTTTAAGTCTTGAAAGATCGTTCCTGAAAAGCAGAAAAGCAGAAGTGGAGCCTCCTGCACAAACAAATTACCAAAAATTCAAATTTGTCTGCACAAAAACTGCTGACATGCAAAAAATGTAATTTCATATGAAAACGTTCACTGGACAAAGGGATTCTTATTTTTTAAACCAGCTTTAATGCTGTTTGAATCAAATAAAACATGTTGCATATCTTGAATTAAAGAGTTTATTTTCTAACAGTATGTAACAGAAATAGCATTGGTTCATTTTTATCAGTTTCTACATTGCAGATGTGAACATTTTTTTACTTCAGATATGTGATCAAAGTTAAAACCATAGCAGACCAAGTTGCATTTCCAGAAGGTGAGCCGTCCCTTGTCACATCTAACTTCCCTAACTTCCCTAGAAAGCTGTAACAGATATGGCTATAGCTTACTGTAATTTCTATTTGCACAGACATGTAATTTATCTTTTGTTTATGGAGCCGGCATGACACTAATGAGCACTTGTGCACAAAGAAGCTGTCATACAGGGAAGAACGCACACCGCCGCGCGCTACGACCACAACGACGTCTTATCAGTCGAGCAAAGTTCAGACACACTCCTGCACTGACACAGATCTGTGTTTTTCAAACAAACATGCCTTCAACCATGTGTTTCCATCTTTACACACACACACACACACACACACACACACACACGGTCAAAGCCACTCTTCTTGAATATACGAGGAGAGTGGAAGTACTCAGACAAAGAGAGTGATTAATTATTAACAGAGGCTCACTACCATACATTACAACACATGCATTATGAAGGAGGTTCATCTGCAGAGTGTCTGTGAAATCTATCAGTCTTCAAGAGGCTGAAGCTCGTTTCACTGGCTCACCTCATCTGGAAACGTTAATAAGCTTCAATAAGTCTAATAATTGGGAAACTGTTGCGTTTTCCATCTGTAACTGTCAAATCCTGACCTTATGATGAAATGTCAATCTTTAATTTCTGTATATTTCTCTTTAAATGTTTGGCACTAACCAAATAAATCATTTCAGAAAAAATGAACCTCATAGCAGGTGTGGAGAACGGAGGTGGAAGTATCATGCTTAGCGCTTTGTCTAATGCATAAACCAATATGTTTACCTGTAAATAAATTGTTTTCTCCATTAGACATCAATATGTGACCATTTCTTATTTAAAGTGGTCTGGCAGAAGAAAACCTTTAATGCTGTAGGCTGCTAAGTACATGAACAGGCTTCATCCTATTCATCTTCTGGTAAACTCTGGGCTTTATCTCATTTTTTCCCAATATTACATGTTTACTTTTATAGTCTCTCTTTGGTTAGATATGTTTTTATACATTTTACTTCTGTGATGATAGGTTAAGGAAAAAACAACATGCTTTGGTTAAAAATGTCCCTTTCACCAGCTAACAAATGTAAATTGTAAAACTTTGTGCTGATTAAAATTTGACAACGGCTGAATGTTTAACACTAAGGCAGGGAACAAAATGAGAATAACCAAAGTTTGAGCCAGAAAACCTGCTAAGCCTGGTGGCCAGTCATTCATCCAGTGGCCCGTCGTGTTTTTGAGTTAAAAAATGTTTAAAGTCAACAGGAAATTTGAAAATATTACTTGATAAGGTAACACTTTATTTGAAGGGGGGTGAATAAGACTGACATGACACTGTCATAAACATGACATAACACCTGTCATGAACATGAATAAGCCTTCATGAATATTTATGACTGTTGTCATAAAGCGTCATTCGGTAAATTAAGACACTTTTAAAACAAAGTTGACATCATTCAAAATGTCTTTGTTATGACAAATTGACATTAACCAAGAAATCATTACTGATATAAATTTGTTATAAAAGTATTAGGTAACTTTATGTTATTAAAGGTAAAGTTTAAACAGTAATGATTTATTGGTTAATGTCAAGTTGTCATAACAAAGACATTTTGAATAATGTCAACTTTGTATTAAAAGTGTCAAAATTTACCAAATGACGCTTTATGACAACAGTCATAAATATTCATGAAGGCTTATTCATGTTCATGACAGGTGTTATGTCATGTTAATGACAGGTGTTATGTCTTGTTAATGACAGTGTCATGACAGTCTTATTCACGCCCCTTCAAATAAAGTGTTACCCTTGATAATTATGTGTTATTGAAAGATTGGAAGATTAACACCTGAACACCAACTATAAAGGCTTAAAAATGCAAACATTTTATAAAGAGTTAAATAAGAGTTAAATAAATAAACAATGCTAAGCCACATACATTTCCTCTACTCTTTCATCTCAGTTTCCATCTGCTGAATGTTTTACTTGGGTTTTATGCTCTGACCCTGGAAGCAGACTCTTGAGACTTGAGCCTCTTTTTGTTGCTAATGGGAACAAACTTACTCTGCTTGTTTCATGCAAGGTGGTGCATTCAGTGTCAACAGACAAAAACACATCGTATTTCATCGCAGGGCGGCCTTGATGGAGGTAATAACTGAGACGAGTTGTAGCTGCCCGTCATAAAACTTCATGAGGAATCTTTATTCCCTACAACCATTTTTTCAAGCAATCTTTAAGAATCTATAATGGAGAATGATGGAATGTTTAAATTTATATTTAGAGTTTGTTTAATTTAGTTCTGATACAGTTTGTGTGGTAAGGTACTTTGTTATGTCTCTTTGTAATGTTTGTAAGATATTGAAGCAGTTTTGTGTTTAATCTAATTTTGTTAAGGAATACCATTATATCTTTTATGTAATGTTTGCAAAGGATTTTTATTGTAATGTTTGGTGTGGACCCCAAGAAGAATAGTCTCTACTACAGTAGAAAATAATGGGGATTCCGGCTGTAACGATTCCTCAAATGATTCGAGGAACTTTTAAAATTCCTCAAGAAAAATTATTTGCCTCGAAGCTTAGCTAAATTATGTTTTATTATTTAGCGCACCGTGTTCCGGCCGGATGATTATTTACGTTGCGCAGCACTCTCTCTGCCTCCTATGAGTTGTTGATGAATGCTAAGTGTTAGCAGCATAACATCCAATTTTCAAGTTTGGTCCAGAGAATACGGAGGTATTTCATTGAGTTATGATAATGTCCAGGTTTTTGTCGTTTTACAGGGGACTAATAAGAATCTTTAAAATAACTGGTGCCATGCCTGGAGTACATCAGCCTCTCTTGCTTCCTGGCAGGGGCGCAACTACATATTATTCATGTGGATGCGAAAACATAAATGGGCATCCCTCAAAAGGAAGGCACGTAGTACAGTCGCTCTACCCCCCACCCCCCGAGATGAAGACACGTGAAACGTAAAACTCGCTACATTTACATTTACATGTGCGTGAGGTGCAGGACCGTAAGGGCGCGGTGAAGTGTATGTGAAGGCATCATCGGCGTGCCGCCCCCTCCAGACGGGGTTTGGATGCCCCCTCTGGTGCAGCGCCCCTATGCGTTGCATGTGCTGCATACCCACTTTTTGCGCCACTGCTTCCTGGTGGTCGGTTTAGAGCGAACGGCGGCGAAGTGCGCAGCGGGTGCATTTATACCAGTGAGCAGATAAACTGAACACTGCGGGCGACTGCGCTGTAGTTGATGCTTAACATAACTGCAGCTTTACGGACAAACTGGAAAGTAAATTTCATGTCATCCCGGTCTGAACAAATGGGTGGCGGAGCGCATAGTGGCGGTACAATCTATCGTGGCTGATAGATGTTTCTATGTGACGAAGGAAGGTGTCAAATCCCATCGCTAACATGGGCACAGAAGCTATAGATGGCTGGGCAAGTTCATCTATTAAACTGACTGAAGATGAATACATAAACTAAAAGTAAATGCCTTTGTGAACTACAGAAAAGTAATCGTTAGGAATCCTTATATATTAAAAATCGGGCTGATATCCAGCAGTAACACTGCTGTTATGGCAGTATTTACCAATATTTTATTTTATAAAATGTATCATTTGATTAATCGTCAGAATAACTGACAAAATACCCATTTACTAAAATAACTGTTTACAACACCCTGATGGGGCTCCTTAAATAAACAATCTGCAGCTTAGCAGTTGCAACCTGCAGTCAGTTTGCTAGACATTGATGGAGAACTCAGAGCGTACGTTTGTGTTCATAAATTTAAAAAGACAGCCTTGTTGAGTGTTAGCCAGCAGTAACAGTAATACTGAGAAGTAATCAGACCTCCATCCATTTTGTCACCAGTCATGCTGATTTACTGCTTTTCCTTTCAGAGCTTCATGGGGTGGTGGGTGTATTACAGTTCATTTTCCAAAGCCAATCGATCTCTGTCTGGGCCTCATGTCCGGTGCACTCACCTCCATAGTGGTCAGGTTGCATCGATGGGTTCCAGCAAACCAGCCGTCAGTTGAGCACTGGTCGATATCAACATCCTGCAGATTAACGTCCACCCGCACCACGCCCCTACAAGACAGGAGGACATGACACTTAAAGACGGAACCAACGATCAAATCATTGACATTTAGCTGCAAAGCTGTTGGCAAACAACAAAACCTAACATACTTTCTTCTGGATTTTTAAAAAGTTACTATGGAAAAATATTTGGGTAATTTCCCTAAAAGGCAGCAGATCAAAAAGTTAAGTTTGGGGAGTCAATCTCAGTTTCATTTTGGACCAAATCAAAAATCTGAATGTTCTTAAAGGGCCGGTTGTGCCAGGATGTGTTGATAAAACTCACTAAACGGTTAAAATATCAATAACTGTTTGTTTCAGCATTCGGTAAGTGTTTCCTAAAATGAAATAATATTCATCGTCTTTTCACACTGATCAGTCCATCCAGGATTTTGTGATTTTTTTTTTATTGGGAATTTTTACGAAATTTGTGATAATGTATTATGTTAAATGTGACTTTTCATTAATCATCTTAACGGTCATGGACTGTAACTGGAGCAGTCTCTTAGACACAAAGTTTTTGGCCAATTTTGAGAAAAATTTGCAGTAAAAATCAGGAAAAAAATGTATGGATCTGTTGATTTGGTGTGAATTTTGTGGATTTGTGAAAAACTGGACAGACTTATTGATGTAATTTGGAGTCTAGAGGGCCACATAAACAGCTATGGTAAACCAGATTGGACCCCGTGCCTTGCGTTTGACTCATCTGGTCTAGGGTAATGTTAAAAGACCAATTTCTGAGACAGATCTTGAAAGGTGGGTCTGGGACATTTTAATTACCCATTCAGCTCCCCTCACTGTTTTTCGCAGGGCCTTTTGTCAGTGACGAAAGAGAAATCCTACAACCGGTAAAATCTGGCGTTACTCCACTGGTGTCTATTTTTTGTGCTCAGTGTCTTATTTAGAGGTTTTCATATAATTTCCTTCAGCTGTTCTTGGTGCAGCGCCACCACAGGCGAGGAGGGGAACAGTTTTTTCAAATTGTTTGGATTTGCAGTGTAAAAGCAAACCGCAGCAGCTGAAAATGCAACAGATGTTGTAAATTTGGTCCCAAATCAAACCAAGTACCAGACTAGCAGGTGTGAAAACTCCCAAAAAGTGCAAAACACAACTATTTTTTTTAGATATGTTTCTCTCAAATAACTTAAAATATCCAATTTAACTCCTGAAATAAGCTGAGTGATACCAGTGAGCTGTCATCTCTATCTGATTCTGGCAAATCTTTTCTCTGTTATGGGAAGCTGTAACTTAACAAGAGTAAAAAGTTACTTTATTTACCTTTTTTATTATTTAAATATAATTAATGACGGCTGAAATGTAACCCTTTGACCTCAGCCCACACACACTTGTGCTAAACTTAAAAATAAAACACAGCTGGAGGCAAATCTATGCCGTCTCAAAGCTTTGTGAAACTCAGGTTGTTCGACACATCTCTGCAGTGTCACGACATTTGAGATGTTCCCTTCACTTTGCAGATCATAATTTCCCTTCATGGAAAATTGCATGCAGTATTAGACATTAATAATGAGAGGAAGAAAGACGATGGGAAGTAGCTTCCAGCAGAAATAAGACAGGAATTAACTCAGCATCTTGGTTGGCTGTTAAACATAGATGCTGGAATCAAGTTAAAGGTTTAGCACATAACTTTGGCCTTCCAGTACAAATTACAAACATGTTATTCAAGTATATTCCCAGTACAGCTGTAATAAGGACCGAAGCAGGTTTAGCGAAAGTAATACAGATTTGATTTAATAATGCATCTTGTCACCCTTTTGCTTCATTAAAGAGTATATAATAGTTCACAACATAGTAATGGAGAACAGTATTTACATACAATATGTTCAGCTCCTGTTTTCATTTTGTATTAAGACTTTATCTACAACACTGTAATTATGCCACTGTACCGCAGCCATCCAACTGTTCGGGTCTAATACAGATAATATTTTCATCCCATCATATTTCTTTGTTCATCCACACCAATCGCTTGTACTTCTCCCAGGACCATTAAGCCCCATTTGCTGATGCAGCAACAAAGACATCCATTACACACCAATAAAGAGAAGCACAAAGGTAGGGCAAAGAGACTGGATGTGACTGCTTCAAACTCAGAATCTCAGTTTCTGTTTAGGTTCAGCTTATCTACATGTTTTTAGTTCATATTCCCTCTCTAATGCTACTTAAATGTATATTTTAATGTAAGATAAAACAGTCTGGTCAAACAAAAATACAACAAATAAAATAAATAATCACGTAATATGGAGGAATAAATAGTAAACACTAAATGACAACTAGAAATAGTCCTTTCTGGATAAATCTTAGCTAAAAAAAATACCACAATAAACTCTACTTTTACAGCATAAAGTAAAAATATGTAGCAAAATCTGAGGCCAAAACTGAAACTGAGGACTTTATGTTCTCTGCTACAGTCATTTTTAAAAATGTTTACCAGAAAAAGGAAACACAAGATCAAGAAAATATTTATGATTTCTACGGTTTAAAATGTGCATGATTTAAAAACATTCACCTTATTGGTGTTTAAGTGCAAAAATAAATTTCCCATGACAACCACAGTGGCCATCTTGAATAAAACAGTCAGTAAATATGATTTCCATTGATCCAGCTGTGTATGAATTGACACCAAAATTATTCATCTGTGATAAATATAGGCAGTTTTAAAAGTACAATTTCCCAGCGCCTATCTTGAAAAATGACCCTTTTTTATTTTTCAAAGATGCTAGCAATGAGAACATTTGTGCCAAGTTAGGTTCTTGTATAAAGGCTGAAATAATTGATTATCCGCTGCATTCAATGGCCAACATTTAAAATGACTCAAGTTTTCCTCATCTGAACATTGCAGCAATAGCTAACGCTAAGTTCTGATGGCAGCTAGCTGTGCTAAAGCTAATGCCAAGGCCAAAGTCGTCTGTATCCTTTAGACCTGAACACCTGCTAATAATTAGATAAGTAAAGTAAGCTAGCCAAACACTTGGATATGTTGTGAGGGACTCAAACACAGAACCTCTAAATTAACAACTTATCTTTTCTAAAGCTAGCAGCGCTAACGGAAGCGTCAACAAAGTTTTTCTAGTCACACATTTACTCACTGTTTTTATTTCTTGATTACACATGCAGAAGATTGTCAACTGTTGCGTATTTCTAGCCAAACTGGTTCGCTGTTTCTACCGTATTTTGACTTCAGTCTGCAATTTGTATTTACAAACACTAGATGGCACTGCTCCTCTTACTTAACATGACTTAGATTAGGAATTTGTGTCGAAGTAGAAAGCACGTCTTCCCGTCACAGCTAACTAGAACAAGAATTAATTTTAGAGAAATCTGCAAATAAAAAGAGACTCTAAATCTACAAATTTGTCAGTGGTGATGTGATAAAAGGTTTTTACAGTTTGTGCCGTAGGGAGCTTTCAACTGGACATGAAGTTGAGAACAATTTATCTCAGCTGTTTAAAACAAGTTGGATGATAAATAAGTAAAATGCTTTTCATGTTGGCTTTGAAATAGTTTTTAATTCTACTTAAATAGCGATGTTTGCTTGAAACTGCTAACAAAGGTAGCCTCGACCAACCATAAATGAAGATGATGAATGGAAAACATACTAAACAGTCCCGACAAGACTATATTTAAGACCTGTGATTAACATAGTTAAGATTCATGATTTAAGACTTTTTAAGGATGCGCTGACTACCTGCTTTGTCAATAAAGTTTTCATACATAGGAGAATGTAAAATGGATATTTCTTTTATATTTCTCAGGTACCCAAGAAGATGCGTTTGACAAAAGAGCAAAGAATTTAAATTCTACTGGTGGCTGGATTGGGAAGCAGTCGCATGGTTGAACGAAACTTTAACAGAAAACATGGAACAAGCATCACACACGACACTGTGGCAAAACTTATTTGCAAGTTTCAGAAAACTAGAAATGTTGCAGATCATGCAGCGATTGCTGAGTCCCACAAAAATAAAAATGGTTGTCCAATATAAAATGTTTATTTTTTCTAAGTATGGAAACTTATGGCCCACCCTGTATATACTTTTCACCACTGGATGAAATCCTCTGGTGTCACACACACACACACACACAGTTCCACAAATATTGCTGCTTCAGCATGTTCTCCAGGTATCCAGGAGTCGGTTTACTGTGTCCAGCTCCCGGTGGACACAACAGGTGAGTGCAAGCCTCTTTCTGTCTGTACCCTTAATAATAATAACTGCTGGTCTGGTCCTTCTTTGGGGCAAAGTGACCTCAGTATTTTCTGCTCTGCTGCTGATTTAGCTGAGAAATTACTTCCCATTTTTGGGTATGTAACGCACACAAACTCAGTGCAAAGAAATGTAACTTCAGTCTTGAGGTTTTGTTTCTGCAGTCGGCTCCTCCTCTTCTTTGTCTCTGCTTCCTTCTCCCTGGGTGGTCTTTAGCATGCCAGCCAATGTAGACATATGGTGTGTAAAATAGCTTGTGAGAGAAGAGAGGAATAAAAGCGAACGTCTGCCGGGCAGGACACAGAGTTAATGGCTGAGAGAGTGTGTGGCAGAGGGGCTGGTAATTTGAGAGTGACGATGAGGAGCAGAGGCATCATGGTGGCCGTCGAGGCCCATGGGCATAAAGACAGGATTACCACAGAGAGCAGGAGATAGAGGCGCCCCAGGAAACAGAGAGCTCAGTCATTTCATCCGCCATTTTTTATTAGTTTAAAGGCCTGCACAGCTAAGAGACACTGGCATCCTGTCTTCATCACATTTTGTCCTGAAGTTAACTGAAACTGTTGAAAAACATGGAGCCAATTCCACATGTTTAGCTCCCTCTTGCTGTGATTTGTAGACATGATCCTGATAGGAGATCCATTGAAAACTAGAAGTCACTTTCAGAAAAGTTAACAATAGATCAGCAGGAAGTTGGGGTAATTTCACAGAAGAAGTCAGTGAGGAATGGAAAAAACTGAGGAGCTCAAATGCTAAGGGAGAGGTTAAAATAAAGAAACTAAAGTAGCTAATCATAAGTAAGTAGAGGCAGCTGAGGCAGAGAAGATGTGAAACAGAAAGTTAAAAGATAAACTCAGTACATAGAACGTAAACATTTCCCACAAGTCTTCCTTGAACAGGTTAGGACAGGCTACACAAAACATATTAATTACATTTCTGCACAAAATCATTCCTAGATAACGAGATTTGTCCAGTCAGTTCTGCCTGTTTTAAGCTCCTTTCAGAATCTTGTCACTTTAAATCTGAATAAGCTGCTGCTGGCTGAGCCTTCAACTAACGTTCAAATGGCTGCAAATAGATGTGCAATTATACAACTGTACATCTTTGAAAAGCATTAGTAGAGTCTCCTGCACAACCGATAAGAATGCAGCAGCTGGTTTCTGGAAAGTAAGCCAACAACAAAACACTTGTCTTTTCCAGCAGCCATTGCACAGAAGTAAAACCAGCTGACCAGACATGCTGGAGCTCAGTTTGGGTTGCTAGGTAACGACACAGTGCCGGTTGAGTGTGACATTTTACTTATTTGTTTATTTCATTCATTTACAGTTTGAAATGAATATGTCACATGTTGATAAACAAAAGTTTTGAATGAGAAGCAGCAGTTTTAAGAAAAAAAACAATGTAACGTAACCAAAGCCTTCTCTCAAACGTATCCTACATTTTCACTGGATGCGAGTGAAGAAGCAGCCAAAATATAAAGAAAAGGTTTGAAAAACATTCAGAATATTAAGAATAATTTACTCAAAGGACAAAAAGCAGGTCTTTGCCCAAGACTTGAGGACCAACTATATACAGCTCTGGAAAAAGTTAAGAGACAATTGAAAACCTCCTGGATTTTCCACCAAATATCAATTTCTGAGCTCTTCCTGAGTTAAAACATTAGTCTTGTTGTTTCTAAATGAACATAAACTTGTTTTCTTTGCATTATTTGAGGTCTGAAAGCTCTGAACATTTTTCATTATTTTCATCATTTCTCATCTTCTGCAAATAAAAACTACATTTTTGCTTTCAGAGACATGTTGTCAGAAGTTCATAGAATAAAAGAACAATGTTCATTTTACTCAAACATTTATTTATAAAAAGTAAAATCAGAGAAACTGATCGTTCTAAGTGGTCTCTTAATCTTTTCCAGAGCTGCATAAGTCAAGGAAAATATGAGTTGTGAATAAATATGAACTTATGAATTGGAATTTGAGAAGAAAAAAATGGTAAAACAATCAGAAGTTGTATTTGCTCTACAGATTTAATGTTTTTAATGATGAAGCATTAAGAACATATTACGTCTAAGGCAGTGGTGCCCAAAGTCGGTCCTCGAGGGCTGGCATCCTGGCATCCTGAAGGACTGAGAGGAACATAGACATGCTGAAAAGGTTGTTACTACCACCAGGGAGAAAACTAAAGAATCCAGGATGCCGGCACTCCAGGACCCACTTTGGGCAGCACTGGTCTAAGGAGTAGCGGTCTAAAGAAGTTGATCTTGATGCACAAAAGGGCAAATGTCAGCTAAGAATAATCCACCTTATTCAAACCCGAACACATGTCCAAGAAAGACCTGAATGCACACTCTGTGCCCTGATAGGAACACGTCTGTCCTTTGAGAGCGGCCCGGTCTCTGCATTATGTCACGCAACGATCACAATGCGAGAGCCGGCCGGGTCTTCCCAATGAAAACGTCTCCTGTGTCTCCCCCGTGATGGAAATGCATTAGGTTGACAGGACGCGCCGGAGCTAATGCGAGTCAAGCCGCCGGGCACAATGCTGCTCCACTATGAGCATTTCAGTGCAGGCCGGGTCATTTTATTGAGTTCTGTCGCCGAGCATCAAAAGAGATGTGGCAGCCACGGGGGAAAGGAGCTGCGATTGAATGACAATAAAGACTGCTAAAGACTGCTGGTTCTTTCCATCTCACTTTTTGCATTCCTGATATGAAAGGGCAACAAAGTAGGGTGTTTTCTTAAATTCAGACAAACCTTGTTTTAATTATAAAACAGAAAACTTAATTAACTTTACATATCCGAGAACATAAATGATAAGTTTCAGAAATAAAAGTTCATATTTATAGGCTGCCTTTTCACATTGTGCACATTTTTCTATTTCCATGTGAGCTGCTTCTAAAAACAGCTTAAAAAAACATCCCGCTGTTTTTGTTGGGCAATAAGTTCATGTTTTTGGTGTCATTAAAGTGGGCCGTTTCAAAAACCTCCCGTTTCCTAAGTCACATTCATGGCCACTATGCTGTTACCTAGCAACCATAGCCGAGCCCAGCCCCTTACCTAGCAACCCAAGCAAGTTAGTTTTACCTCTGTATCTGCTGTACAATGGCTACAGGAAAAGAAAAGTGTTTTGTTGTTGATTTACCATTCAGAAACCACTTGCTGCATTGTTGTTGGATGTGCAGGAGGCTCTACTATTGCCTAGCAACCCAAGCTGAGCTCCAGCATGTTTGGTCAGCTGGTTTTACAGTGGCTGCTGGAAAAGACATATATTTTGTTGTTGACTTACTTTCCAGAAAACAGCTGCTGCATTCCTACTGGTTGTGCAGGAGTCTCTACTAATGCTATTCAAAGGTGTACAGTTGCATAATTGTGCATCTGTTTGCAGCCATTTTCACGTACGAGTGTAAATGTTGAGTTGGGGGGTGCTGCATGGTGGGCAGCAGCTTATTTGGATTTAAAGTGACAAGAGACCTTAAACAGCTCATTCTAAAAGGTTCCAGCAGGATGCAATGCTAACATCAGTTAGCATGGCCTAGCCAAAGTACAGACATAAATCTAAATTGTGAAATCTGGTGTTCACATTACTTTCTCCATCCAGTCAACTGGGCTTGAGCTATTTTGCAAATAAACTAAATCAACCCAGGGGGTGAATTCAAATACTCAATTTATCCGAATAAAGCTAAATGACTCTGTCCAGTTACTCGAGCAACATCAACGCGTACATCTCTGTGTTCGCAGCAGAAAGCCTGAGTGCTTCTATTTTCTGAAACTCTGACATTTAGAGGCTGAGGGCATCGCATCGACAGGCCACCTGACTGAGCCACGGAGCCCCACTGACGTCAGGAGGATCACCTCGGGGGTCTTTAACCCTCCGAGGTTACGCTCACTTCAACTTCTCCTCTCATTCCTCTGTCCTCATTGGGTCAGGAAGCTAAAGTGGAATACTTCAGCAGGACTCCTGTTGCTATGCTAAGCTGCAGATCTTCACTGTTTCTCATCATGAATTCCCTCTTTTTTCTCTCTTTTTTTAACACCTACACTGCTTCGGCTCGGGTTAGCATCAAGCTTGATCGCGTTTAGCCTCGGGAACTGCTGGGAGTTTCTTCCTATTTGTTTCTGGACGGTGTCCATGGAAGCAGATGCTGCCAGGTCCTCCTGGAGCTCATGGCCTCCCATTGAAGTCAGGCCGTCCAACATTACAGCTGGTTTTACACACATATTTGGAAGCAAAGCGAAGCCCTAATAATGAGAAATCTGCTGTCTGTTTAGAGCCCATTTAGCCTCTTGAAAAATCTCCACCAAACGTCTGCATTTCTCAGTCAAATTCAATGAATTTCTCTTATTGTGCCTCTGCTGTTGCTTCTCTGTGAGCTTCCCCTTCCCAAAGCAATTACAGCTTCTGCTGTGCAAGGTGAGTTTGAAGCCTGTTCACCACCTGCTGACTCATTTTTCTTCCTGTGCATCTCCACTTTGTGTCTCCGGCATTGCATCTGAGCTCAGAGTGATCTGCCAATTAGGATGGCGCAGCATCACCCCACAAAATGTCTGAAACTCCAACAATACCATCAACACATATACACACTAACAGCTTGAAAACACAGGCAGTTTTGTAGGAAGTTAGCAGGAAAAAGAGATAAAGCATGAGCAGCGTGATATCTTACACCTTCTCGAAAACAGCAGGTCGATTTAAAATAGTGGAAAAAGTCTGGAGTCAGCACTCATTCCTTTATATCGGGGTTTCTGCAAGTTTCTGCAACTTAAAATTAAGACTTTTTAAGACCTTATGGGTGAAATTTAAGACTTGTATCACGTCAGAAGTTTTTTTTTAGCAAAGAATTAATCGTATGGGTTGGCAACAGAAGTGATCCAGAGATGAAGACGAACGTTGTCTTCATCCGGGCCGCTCTCAAAATGAGCATGCTAGCAGAGCTACAGAAAAAATTATTCTACAAAGAATCACATTTCACAGTTTTGGGAATCCTGCATCGATTCTTCAGCTGTACTTCTTTGCTCTTCTTATACTGCATATCGCATTACACATCCACTCAGCCAAAGTATACGTTTTGAGTAATTTATTAATATTCTTATATTTAAGAAAAAGTCAGGCAGCTAAGCTAACCTAATACTGGTACATAATTTTATGCACAAACCTATTTTCATTTTAATATAAACTGATTTGGTACAGAATTAGTTTAAATAAATGTTTTATTTGCTTACACTGTCTTTTCCTCTTGTCAGTAACATAATTTAAACAAAATCTCTAGATTGTGTGAATGGAAAAATTAGTTTCTGAATTAAAAATTGGTTTCTGAATCAAACTGTGACCATAAAAATTGGAATGAAATCGCTGAAAGATTTGCATCTCTGCTTGCTAACTAGCTAGTTTTTCTCCTCCTTCTGTTTTCACTACAAGAACCAGAACCAGTGGTTCTACTAATGGTGATAAAGCTGCTAATATGCTTTTGCTAGCTAGTAAGGGTATATCGGCAGCTAGTTAGCGATAGCCTCAATCGCCTCAAGTCGCAGAACACAATGAAGATGTGACTCAAACGTTTACCTGACAGAAAAGTCCCTCGAGAGAAAAAAGATTACCTAGAATATCAAATAATCAAGTCACCGCAAAATTTATTATGCATTTAAAACCGACTTACCAATTTCTAAATTAATTTAAAACTTTTTAAGGCCTTAATTTTAGATGTATGAATTTATAACAAATTCATGCAAATTCATTTGGTTGTATTTAGTCAAACACAATCAAAACAAATGCGAGGGTCTAGCGCTAGCAGGAGAAATGACTCGTGGCCTTTGGAAGACAAAAGAAAAATCATACAGTCGCTAAAATGTGACGCTACTCCATTTTCATTCACGTTTTGTGAAGAAGAAAGTGGAGCTCAGTAGCTGCGTTTCCATTTAAGTTAAAAATGCGCAAATTGGAATTATAAAAATAAATTGACTTCATGGATACAGCAGTTTCAATAAAACGTTTATGCTAAGATTGCTGGTTATGTGTCAAAATTAGTGTATTTCACAAAGTGCAATTGAAACACTTTTTCATATCACACAAGTCATGTGATCAACAACAGGAAGCTACTAGTGGCAGAAATGATGAAGTAGATGACAGGAAGTGGAACGAGGATGATGTTTTTTATGACCTATCACATCTGATTGCAAAATTTGTTTTTTCAACATTAGTGGAATATCAACAAAGTTTAGCTCATATTTATGATGGAAACAGCTAATGCCTTTTAGTGTTGTTTCTTTCAGTAGTTCTTGGTGCAGCGCCACCACAGGTGAGGAAGGGAACAGGTTTTTAAAAAAGGTTTGGTTCATTTGATACAGTGAAGTGTGAAAGCGAACCTCTCTAGCTGGAAATGTAACAAATATTGGAATTTTGTTCCCAAATTGAATCAAGTCCACGAGTTCAACAGGTGTGAAAACATCCTTTGTCATACAAGCTGTATGAAACAGTCAGAAGATCCATGCGATCAAAGTACGAGGACAGACAAAAGTACTGAGAAGTCACCTTGCTTCCTGCAACATCATCACCTGAAACAGGAAGCAGTAAGAGGCTGGAAATACACATCGTCCGTGCAGAGCTGTTGTTCTACATCATTCATTATTAATTCATCCTGGTATTGATTGTGTATTTATCTGGAGGGAAAAAGAGGCGAGCTGATGTCTGAAGACGCTACTGGCTACACCAACCAGCTTTTTCCCCACTGATGCATCTGAAGGACGGCTGACGAGCAAACGGAGAAATGAGACGTGACAGAAAGGACTCACAGAAGCACAAAGGATTTCTTTGTGGCCTCAAATGCTCCACTATTATTAAGAGAAGACTTTAAGCCTATTTGAGGATGTGTGATTTGAATTTCAAAGCTGAGCATTAAATCAAGCTGTGGAGGTATTCAGTGACGTGAAAACACCAACGCAGGCATCAGCGCTAATGAACAGAGGCTGGAGGGAAACATGCGATCCGTTGAACTCCAACTCCGGCCTGAGATCAGAGAAACGCTGCAGACTCAGTTTGTTTGGCTTCCAGAGGCATTTCCTCACATTTTGGTTCATCAGCGCCAAAAACCAGAGATCAGCAAGAAGCCAAACATCCAACTGTTCATCCATCCATCCAAACATCCATCCAAACATCCAACTGTTCATCCATCCATCCATCCAAACATCCAACTGTTCATCTATCCATCCAAACATCCAACTGTTCATCCATCCATCCAAACATCCAACTGTTCATCCATCAATCCAAACATCCATCCATCCATCCATCCATCCATCCATCCATCCATCCATCCATCCATCCATCCAAACATCAATCCAGCCATCCAGCCATCCATCCATCCAAACATCAATCCAGCCATCCATCCATCCATCCATCCATCCATCGACCTTTCATACCTTCTTATCTCTGATTTGTTATTTTAGCTTTAAAAATATTATCCATCTGAAATTGTGAGATAAAAATTAATCCCTGCTGTTAGCTTCAACCTGCCTGAGGGTCTAAAGGTAAATTAGCTCAGACGACCAAATATCAACTAAAGAACGCCAGTAATTAAGCAGCAATGCTTTGTTTGTTTGTTTTTAATACATAAACTCACATCATTATGTGGTTAGAAATGAGCTTTCCCTCTGCAGAGCAATAAGGAACAGCACCAACTTCATTCTACAACCATTTAATTACTAATCGATGTTTGAATGTATTTGCATTTAGCATAACAAAATGTAAGCCAGATTTCTTTTTCATCGTTTTTCTTAGAGTGAAGTTTTAGATGCTAACAAAAGATGGGCGTGTGATCGCATTCATCACCTCAGGCGCTGCTTGTGAATTTGCAATCAAATTGCTCCAGTCTAAACATGTGAAGCTGCTCTGAGAGGCTTCGGACTGGGATAATGTCTGCTATCTGATAGCCTATTACAGCGTAATCACCGCAGGTTTTGGTCTCATTTGCAATTAATGCTTGTGTGTGAGCAACTGGAGCGTATCAATTAAAGATCAAGTAAAAGCAGCACAACACGACGAGCCAATCACGGGCACATGCGGTTTCTGAAAGGGAAAAAATGCATTTTATAGCGTAAAGGTGCAACCAAGGCGTTAAGTGTTGCCTCGTTTGTATTTGTCAGATTTTAGAAACAGTTTCTCATGGAGGGGGGTGAAAAAAAGAAAAAGAAATGACACGCGACACTTCCTGTGCAGCAAAGCATCCAGACGAGTGAGTCTGAAAAATGAATTAGGGCCTGTAGCCAGAGGTTTTCCACCGCAGCTACATCCAGTAACATCCAGGTTATTTTTAGCATCCCGCCGCCTTGTCAGACTGGAGGAGAGGAGAAACCCCCTCCTGTAAGGAGAGGGAAGTCGATGAGAGGCTGTGCGTTTGCAGGGGGAATCAGCTCAGGGAAGACTCTCCAGATTTGGAAATGAAGTGCTGAATAAACCAACCTGAACTCACAGATTATTAATTTGTTTTAATTGACGATGTAGCGCTTCATGTTAGTTATCAAAATATTTTAATTCTTAGGGATTCCTGCAAAATTGACGACTGAATCCAATGGGGCAACTTTTCGCCACTTAAAGTTACAGCATCAGATGGCTTCGATGTTAACATTATTATAGGATTTATTCTGTTTTTTTTCAAGTCTTTATAACATTTTTGACCAGTTTTTAAAGTAATAAATCAGAAATTTATTATGAAAATTGACTGAATGGATGAATAAATTGACCTTTTTTTAAAAACAGATGGAACTAGGGCTGAAGCGATTAATCGTGATTAATCAATTATTGAAATAATCGTCAACTAATTTAGCAATCATTACAGATGCANACAAGATTAAGATTCTAAATAGATATGTAAATATGTTCTACACAAACTTCCTCAATAGGCATAGTTTTAGCTTCACCTGGTTCAAATTACTGTAAAAATATCTCTTAAGTCCCTTTCTATTAATTTATTAATCAATTAATCCATAAAATAATCAACAGAGCAGCCTTACGTTATATTGTAGTCCAACAGAAAGGGCTGAACTTTCCACAAGTTGATGTAAGAGGAATTTTCTTCTCCATCCTTTGCTACAATTGATCAAGCACACACTAAAGGAATGTTGTGTGACTGGATTTTAGGTGATAAAATTTTCATTTTCGTATTTAAGAAAATAAGGAAATTGGTTATTTATTTGCATTTCTACAAACAAATAACTAATGTAAAAAAAGTAAAAAATATATAAATGTTATTTATGAAAAATCTAATTAACTGATTAATCGTCAAAGCAATTGATTAATCGCTAAAACAACAGAGTTGCAGCTCTGGACAGAAAAATTTAAGCATCTAGGAATGGTGAAATGGTTATAATGTTTGGAGTTATGGATTTAAAAACTTAAAGACTTTTCCAAGTTGAGTCGGAATAGAACTGAGTCGAACATTATAACTAGACATGAATTGGACCTGTTGATCTTGTGAAATGCCCATAAATTACATGTATTGTCTGACTCTATAAACAAACTGAAGTTAATTCGGAGGCGTTTCTACCTGAACTCCGGATCCAGGTTGGACTTTAGGCCGTAGAAAGCTGCGGACAGCGTCAGAAGCCAACGGGGGACAAAATTCCCATTTTCACACTCCAGGTAAGGCGCAGACCATTTGACATGCGTCCGGTCCGGGATGAAACTCTCGGCTCTTTCCGGTGATCCATCACCACCTTTACTCAGAACCCTTTTGTGGAACCTGGGCTCCTGCTTCTCCCTCATCGCGTGGTACCACTCGGTGTCCGCGGTGCGGTTGTGCAGATGGCGGCGCGCCATGCGGGGGAGGTCTTGGAGCACAATCTCCCCGCCGGCCCTGGTGGCTTGGAGGAGCACCGGGGGCCCCGCAAACGACGCATCCCCGCCGAAAGTGACCACCGCCCGGTGGATCTTGGCGTCCCCTTCCAGGATGCTCCTCACCAGGGCATGGTACCACTCCATGTCTCGCCGCAGGTTGTGCTCCCTGGACCTGTTGGCTTGCAGGATCATGTTGAGGAAGTTGGTTGCGTGCAGCACCGTCTCCAGCACGCCGCTCATGGAGTAATGCGGGGTTTCGTGTGACCTTTCACGCAGCAGAGAGGTGAGCTCGTACTTTCTCGAGCAGTTGGCGTGCCTTAAGGTGGTCGAGTCCCCCGTGTGCAGGAAAGCCGTGACCACCCGGGGCAGATGCTCCTCCGGTTTCTCCCCAGGAACCAGGCGAGACGCACGGAGGTGCGCCAACCGAGCGCCCAGGTTCGCCTCCACCTCCTCCTCCCCGACGGCTGACCGGTCCGCGTCGAACCGGCTCGACCCGATCACAAAGCCCACATGCAGCAGCAACGAGAGCCGGAAAACAGCCATCTCCCCCTGCAGAAAGCGTCCACAGATGTCTGAAGAGGAGGCGGGGGGATTTTACAGCGTCGTCGGGCGGGCGTGATGTGAAGAATCGACCAAAACTGCTCCTCTAAACCATCGCATCACCACTTGTAGGATATTTCTGAAACACCTGCACCTCTATTGTTGGAGTCAGGTAGATAGTCCTTCTTTCTCTCTCTTCTCAGAGATGCCTCATGCAGCTTGTTGATGTTGAAGATCCCCTCTCAGTCTTGGCTCTGCTGTGCGGCGGATGTTCTCCCCCTGCGTGTGGGCTACATACACTGAATCAAAACGACACGGAAGGAAGGAGAGAAGGGAAGGAGGGAGGGGTAGAGAAAGAGCCTTGTTGTTATTATATTTATATATTTTTTAAGAGTCAGGGAGCTCCTCACTTGGATGAGCAAAACGCACTCCGCCCTCTTCCGACCGCGGCAAACACCGAGCGGGCCTATAGAAGCCGGGGAGAACCGCGTCAGGATCCGAGCGCCCCCTCCAAGTCTTCCCATCCGCCTCATAGGGCTCCGGGAGCGGCATCGATCCGCCTATGGCCGCCGTTTCTGTCAATCACCGAGCCGCGTTTGGTGGAGCGGAGAGAAGACGCTGTCCAGGGTGCTGAGGCAGACGGAGAGGTTTATCAGAGGAAAGCGCCTGATTTACACCAAATGCGACGATAAGAACCGTATATTACTCACAGAGTTGGTACTTACATTTACTCAGTTACTTTTACTTGAGTAACTTTTTTTTGAAAAATAAATTTTTACGCTGTACTACTTGAGTAACTTAATTATGAAGTATCGCCATTCATACTCAGAGCCGGGCAGAGTACCCAAACATTGTACTCAACTACTTCAGCATATTTTTACTGAAGTAAAAAATAAAGAGTAGCTGTCCAAGAAATTACTTTTAGAGTAAAAATGTATTTGGTAAACAGTCTACTCAAGTACTGAGTAAACTGATCAAATTATGAGTCATTTAATATTTAAATGTAAAATTGTAAAAATTCTCCTAAAAGTATTTTTTAATCAAAAAAGTAATCAAATAAACATATTGAGTAAATGTAATTAGCTACTTTTATTTTAAAAAATTCTTCACTGAATGAAAACAAGTTTGTTTTAACCAAAAATTCACCAGACACAAACACATACTTTCCATTTTTGTTCAAGTTTCATAAGTTTCATATTGAAAGAAATTGATTTTTTTATTTTTTTTTTTTTTTTTTTTTTTTGTTTGTCAAGATTAAGTCCAAATGAACTTGTCTTCCGGCTGTATATAATACACTATTCTATCAAAAATATATCAGTAATCTAATACTATAGGTAAATTATATTATCAGTATTTACAAAAAATTACATTAAATATGAACAAATAAACATTTTCTCTGCGACACACTTGCTAGCACTCCCGTTTAGCTAGCTTCTACATAAAGCTAATAATTCATGGATAGAAACTAGTTTTTAAACATTAATTCAAAAGTAGAAAAAACTCCAGAAGATTATTTATCCCCCGTTCATCACTTAGCATAGAATCAAATGTAAAATCAGAATGTCAGCTTATTATTTCTATTATTTTAAAAGCTAACTTTAGCGCTACAGCAGCTAGCTGCTAGCATAGAGAAGTAGTTCCTTGAACAACTTCAGTCATTGAACCGAAAACAAGCGTTCATTTTTTTCTTTCTTACTGAGTTTTGCCTTTGATAAATTTCACAATTGAATTGATTATCAACAACTTTAACAATAAATGGAGGGATGGTCTGCTGTTAGTGAAAGCTAAGTATTAAAGTATAAAGCAAAGATTTGGTGTGTAGTTTTTCATGAAGTGGTGTTTAAATTTAATTATTTAATGTAATTTATTACCAAAGATACAAGAAAAATTGACATGAAGCATGTCTGCTGGATTAATCAGAGTTTGATAAAACAAGCTTTCCTCCTCATTGTCATTCTTTTTTGCTTCCTAGGTTCAGCTCTTAAATTTTATCCGTCTTCCTTTTCTCCTCGGGGTGTTTGGGCCTGTCACGTCACGCTGTGTGGACCAGAAGCATCTCGTCCAGTGGTGAGAGAAGACAGGCGTGACGGAGGGTGACAGAGCCCAGAGTCGACCCAAGAGCTGCGTTGAAAGATGGAAGATATTGCAAGTCAGACCTGGAAGATCTCTTGGCTTTTGTTTACCAAACTACGTCAAGCTGCATCCCTGGTTTGTGTTTGATTTCTTTTAGTACAGCTGTTTGGGGAGCTGCTTTGAACCACCTGCATGACGGGTTTCATTGATTCAGACTGTCTGCTTCAGTCTTTGTGCTTCTAGCTGGACAGAACAAAATTCTTCACAAAAAAAAGTCTCACCCTTCAAAATCGTCACCAGAATATTCAGGCATCTTCTCACTCTTTACGATGTTGTTGAACAACCGAGTCAAAAACTCTACTGCCACCTCGTCTAAACACTTCCATATCCGGATACACTGATCCAAACAATAATAATTAGCATCAAAAACAGTGATTTCAAGCCAAATCATTGTCATAAATGGCAATTTCTGAAACTTTTTAACCAGTTTCAATAATAAACCCAACTTGACTGCATTTTTTGATAAATACGATCAATTAGATTGGATATATGCTTGGATTTAATTCTTGTAAAGTCCCTTATAATTACGTGTTGTGAATTAGTGTAATACAAACACACTAGTTAACACTAAGTATGGAACAAATACACCTGTACTTAGGGTACAGTTACATTTTACAGATTTTTCCTTCTTAAAGAAATGTAATTGCATTTTTATATTTGCTCAGATTATCTTTGCCTGGTATTAAAACCTGTTCAATCATTTTAAATCACTAAGGTCTGTGTGTGTTCAATGGTTCTGTGGTTCTGTGTTGGCCTTGTGATGGACTGCTGTTGGGTAAATCTGAAATAGTTTAGTTAGCCTTTTTGATTTATTTTGCAAATACATAAACCTCAGAAACACAAAATGATGCAACAAAATCAAATGCTGTAACATTTATTTACAAGAATACTGGAAAATACATTATTAATCCCAGACAACAAATGAAAATAACATAAAATATATATACATTCAGTCATTTTGGTCTATAAAATTCTAAACTTTTGAGCCTAAAATGTTCCAACCATCCCTCCAGTGGTCACAATTTACTGGATTTTAAATCTTCCTCGTGCTTTTCGTCTTCATCTGAGCTGCATGTACCGGCTGTCAGGAATACCGGCATAAAAACAAGGCCATGAACCATCCCAATGAACATGACCAGGAAAAAAATCTTGAAGAAGGTCCTGAAAGTGTGAAACTCAGACATGGACAACACCGACACCCCTAAAACTGTGGACAGGGCGCCTTGAATGATGGGGTAACCCAGACTGGACAGAGCGTCCACGGCCTTGTCTTCAGGTCGGGGCTCTTTGCTGGAGACGAAGGCGTAGGACACGTGAGCGGAGAAGTCCACGGTGAATCCGATGCAGACGGTGAAGACGATCATGGAGATGGAGTCCAGACTGACGTCCCACAGAGCCATGAACCCGTTGACCCCAACAGTGACTGAACCGATCGAACAAGTGACCAACAAGGAGCAGACCGGGTTGGGAATCAGCAGGAGCGAGACGACCAACATCACAGCCGTGATAACCCCGACGTTTTTAATGGTGCTCTTCACCACAACGTCATACTGGTCAAAGTAGATGAACTCATGGTTGTAGACCAATAAAGACGCTGCCTGGCATCTGCCTACAGTAGATTTGAGGATTTTGAGCATTTTAATTTCCTCACTGGCTTTGGTAATATTCACAGTCTGGATGAAAAACCGGGACGCATGGATGGCGTCTCCGGCCTGGTTCACATCTTGCTTAAAAAATGGATATAAATCAAAAAACGGAGGCAGATTTGAGAGAAAAATATCCTTATCATCAAGGTTTAGATGTTTCTCTTGACCATAAGACATGTAAGAGTCCAACCAGGATGTGTAGATGTCTCTGTCAACGAAGTGAAGCTCCTTAAAATCCTCTATGCATGCCTGAAGCTGAGATCTTTTATCCTTATCCCAGTACGCCAATTTCCCTTTTACAATGACCATGACAGATGGGCCATAATCATAAAAATACTGCCTGTGTTTAATGTTGAATCTCGTAACATGAGAGTCATCAGCTGCCAGATCATAAAGTTCAATTCCCTGCTGAATATGGAAACATCCAAACACACTTGTGGCTAAATACGCCAGATAAACAAAGGCTACCACGCCTTTAACCCACGGTTTCATCAAACAAGGCCCGTAGTAATCCTTAAAGAAATTACTCGCTAGTTGTTTTTTCTCTGCTCCTGTGAGCTCATCGTAGCTGCCTCCCACGCAGCAGATGTTGTACATCTCCGTCTGGTTCACTGACTTCTCTGATGGTACTGTCATGCAGGTTAGCCAGTGCCGGTTGCTAGCCTCTCGCCTGCCATTTAAAGCCACGAAGGCGCCAAAGAAGGTGATGGTGTAGATGTAGCAGAATATGATGGAGGTGGCGGTGTACAGACAGAAGGACTGCACCGACGGGAAGTCGGACATGACGCCGATGAAGAACTTGGGAACGTCCGTCAAGGCGGTGATGGTGATGGACATCACCGCTTCTTTGTAGGTGTGACCCATCCGCTTCGGTACGGGGTCGTTCACGTGGCTGTGCTGCCAGTCGGACACCATGATGAACATGTTGTTCAGGCCAATTCCTAGGAAAAATAACATGCTTGTTTTAGCATCTGCTCAAATGATGTCGAATTAGAAATATGTTGCTTTGTTTCCTCACCGAGTATTAAAAAAGGAGAATTGCCCACAGTTATGACAAACGGCACTCCGATGTAAAGCAGCAAGCCGAAAGAGGAGACGACTGCCAGCCCAGAGGTCAAAACGCCAAAAACAGCTACCCACATTTTGTTCCTGACATGGTCCGATCTGCCAGGGAGGTTAAAATAATTATTTATTTAGTATTTTATTAAAGCTGCAGTATGTAATTTATATAAAAATATGGATTTTTACATATTTGTTCAAACTGTCACCATGTTGTGACAGTTTATTGTGAGACAGATAATCTGTGAAAAGATATGGTAATCGTCAAAAAACAACTTACAGCTACAGGAAAACTGTGTCTACGCTAGCTGCAGCTTAGCATAACTAGCATGAGTGGTGATTGACAGCGCTAAGACCCACCCCCTGACTCTGATTGGTTGTTTCTAATTAGCCCTGGGAGAAGGCAGAGGTATCTTTTTCATACTGTCATGACATCATGACAGTTCCAACAAATATGTAAAAAAATTATATATTTTTAAATAAAAGTTAGGTAATGCAGTTTTAACACTTACAAAAATATTTTTTAGAGATTTCTGGCTATCAAAACATTTCTGGTAAAAAAAATTTTACATTACTTTATGTGAAACTTGTGCAAGAATTCTCAAATTAAATAATAAAAATCTATTTTTTTTATGAATTTTGCCAAAATAAAACTTTTTGTCTTACATTTTAATTTTTCCCCTTGCACTTACACACAAACATTTATTAATAGCAACTCATCTTTGAGCCCATTAAGTCAGAAATTATGCAGTGTTTCCTGCGTGTGTCACTCTTTCATCACTCAAACTGATAAATAACCGCTCTGTGTCCTGCGTCTGACTGCGTGGCAGCCGCTGATCACTCCTTACCTCAGGCAGGATATCACAGAGAAGCTTATAGCGCAGGCGTAAGTGATGAGGAATAAAGGGAATCCATCTATGGTGTGGCTGTCGATCTCCTCCTGCTTGGATTTAGAGGTGTAGTAAGAGACCTGCAAAGCAGCACAACAGAAAGAAAATCATGTTTCGCACAAATGTTGTGATTTGAGCTGGACTGCAGTTTCAACATGGTTTGGATTGCAGCAGATTTTCAAAAACAAATTACAATTTATGTGGAAATATACATGAATGCCTCTTAGCAATTGGTAAAAGTTAATGTTTTTCTCACAAAAAGCAAATTCACAATTTACAAACTGTTAAAATACCTTAAATTTTAGCTGTTTTTATATTATAAATTGACATTATTATGACATTAGAGTTATTCTCTATTTTTCTTCCTTGGACTTTGCTTTTTAATTATCATAGCATATTGTCCAGTTAAAGCCAAAAGAAATCAGAACAGTGAAGAACTGAAACTAAAACAGAAAAATGTTTTCTGTTTCTAGTTTAATCTATACAAAAAATACCAAAGATATTTCAGTTTGGCATAAAGTGTCAACAATTTTGATTTCCAAACAAGCCAATGAGATTTTTTCTGCTCAGTTCTGCTTATTTTGATCTTCTTTCACAATGAGCATTTTTAGGAGGTCTTGTCACTTTAAATCCAAATAATGCCACTGGCCATCCCCTCCCAACTCAACATTTGCACTCACATGTGAAAATGGCTGCATGGATGTGCAATTATATATCCGTACATCTTTGAAAAGCAGAAGCGGAGCCTCCTGCACGACCAACAAGAATGCATAAAGTGGTTTTAACAACAAAACGACTGTCTTTTCCAGCAGCCATTGTACAGCCCATACAGAGGCAAAACGAGCTGGCCATGTATGCTGGAACTCTGCGGGGGTTGCTAGGCAACAGGGTGGGCTCAGTTGGGGTTGCTAGGTAACTCCGCAATGCCTGTTGAATGTGACTTATCGGGAGGTTTTTTTTAAAACAACTCATTTTCCAGACACCCAAAAACATTAAGTTATTGTCCAAAAAAAGCAGTTGTTTTGTTTTTTTGAGTGTTTGAACTGTTGTTAGAAGCAATTGAGACCCAAATGGAGGTAGAAAAATGTACAAAATGCTAATTTTGCATAATAGGTACCCTTTATGTGATTTGCTAATTGTACAGATTTAGCAGTTGTGAAATTGAACACATTTTTCAGTTGTCGAGAAAAATGTGTTCAGTCATTTGACAAAATGGCATTAATACATAGGACCAGATTGGTTTTGAAAGCTTTTTAACACAACAAAAAAAATCTACAAATCTTTTAGATTCATATATTAAACAAAAGTTTCTAATCCCATTTAAAATAAAAGTGTGGATATGAAATTCTTTGACTAAACAAATGAAATAAAATGGCAGTAGCACATACGTTTGTGTGGTTCCTGTCCATCTCATGCGACAGCAGAGCTTTAAATTCTCTCAGCCATAACTTCGAGGCCTGGGCTGCACTTTCCTGGCTGTTTAAATAGTAGTAGAGCTTCACAGCTTGAGCCCTCTGGATGGTGCTGTTAGCATCCGTTACCACTCCACCAAGAGCAGAACCCAGGAAGACTAAACCGGACCCGTGGTTGTGTTCTGGGTAGGTGATGCCGGTTTCATTGCCGCCGATGAGTTCCAGGATGATGTTTGAGAAGCACTTTCCATTGGCTTTGGCACACACCTGGCTGAATCCCAGGCCCCTTTTGTCCACAGAAATGTTCAGGATCTTCTCGTTCAGTCTGACGATGTCCTCAAAGGCGGGGCTTTCCAGAATATTGTTGCTGTTCTTTGAGACGGCAATGAGGGAAGCAAAGTTCCCCTTGTCGTACAAACGGTTCTCAGAAAACATGGAGGTGTTGTACGGAAAGTTCTCCCTGATGAAAGCCCTCGTTGCCTTTGAGGGTCCTTTCTTGGGGGTAAACTGGCGCTCCAGGTCATTGTCCTCTCTGTCTTTGAGAAAAACAAACCCCCCACTAAGAGACGCTGTGATCAAGACAGGAATGATGAAGAAATACAGCGGATAGGAGCCAACTGTGGAGCCGAGCTTTTCAAAAAGGTTCGACAGAGGCCGAGAGAGGCAGTCTGTGCGTCTGCAGCCCATCTTTACTGCTGGAGGACTCGAACAGCATTCCTTATAAAGACTGGAACAATCTTTCAAGGAAGTCAAGGTCAGCAAAAGTACTGCTGTTAATCAGGCTCCTTCCAGTAACACTGATAAGCAGCCACCTTAAAAAGATTAAAAAGTTCGGCAAGACTAAACCCAAGTCAAGTGAAATCAATTATGACGTGTTGTTATTTACTTATGTCACTTTTATTACCATAAATGGGAGACATGTAGAGGAGTGGTCTTTGTAAATTACTATGTAATTGTTGCACCTTTGAGATGTGAAACTGGCGAGTAAAGGTGATAAATCACTAAAAGAAAGTCATAAAAGAATCCTGCTCAATGGATTTATTGTGTTGGAGTTTAAAGGTTAACCACTTTTAAAGTAGACAGATTTAACAACCCGATTCTTACTTTTTTATTTCTCGTCTTGTGCCGCATGACCGAGATTTTCTAGGAGTTAAGAAGTGTGGGACATCTTGGAAATTTGTGCCATAAAGATTGTTGACGTCAAAATCCGATGTCAACATTGGGTGAGAATAAAGCTGTTTATGACAGATTTTTACTGCAGGATTAAAGGGTTCACATCCAGGAGTTTCAGTTATTTCTTTATATTTAGTCCATATCTTCCAAAATATCACCATTTCCCCCAAGTCACTTTAATTATTAGTCTGGTGAGTGTATTTCTATTTTCTACTGGTTTCACAAAAACACATCAATAATTATAATGCATTTCCTTATTTTTTCCATCATGTGAACTCTAACTACAACCCCACACAGACAAAACCTAAATTATTTTCTGTAAGTTTCACCTTTTGTTTATTTGCACTGAAGCATTGGTGTACATCCAGTAAATATAATTATAAAGAATAGGGTTCTGGTAATATTATAGAGGGAACCTCCTTCACAGAATCAAGTTAGAAAGTTAGAATCAAATAAAACGAAACTTCAACTTCTAGAACTGTGAAAAGACAAAACCCAAAACCAAAGCCTTGTCCACAAAAATTAATATACTTTATATGCATTACTGGAAAACAGAAAAATGTGTGATGGTGCATTCCAAACACAACACTACGGGCTTTTCTACATGTTAAATTCCTCATGCTTAAACATAATAATGTTGTGAAAAAGTCTTATTCTGGATCTCCATAGTAACCAGGTAGACCATCTTACATCAAAGTAGACGCCTATAGGCTTATGATATTGTAATTCTGACTTCTGAGTTGGAAAAATCAACCGAAACACTCCATGAAGTTGGACTTCCCGCTCAAAAAGCCGGAGTATCTTTAACAAGCCAACTTTGAGATCCAATATGGCCGCTCCATGAGTTAGCTGTGTGAATATGTTGTGACAGTTTGGTATGAGACGGATAGTCTGTGAAAAAAACGAGCTCAACTACTTTCTCCCAGTGCTAACTAGAAATTACCAATCAGCGTTGTCAGTCACCACTCCGTGTGGCGCTGCCCATGCCTCCCTCAAGTTTCACCCATTGTTCTCTGCCATGCTGCAGCTAGCACAGCCAGTCATGAATGCTAATGCTAGTTAGCATAGCCAGCGATATCGGCGGATAAACTGTTTTCTCCAACGTAAGTTGTATCTCGGCCATTAGTACATTTAGCAGCGAGTACACAAGGTTGATTGACAGCACTAAGACCCTACAGGCAGATGACTGTAGGTTTAAATTGATGTTTGTAAGAAGTACTACGAACAATGGCTACGTTAAAGGGTAAACCCAACTGTAATCGCCCGTTTTGTGTAAAACATTAAATATTATCAACCTGAAAATGAATTTCTTGTTCCAAAAAAAGCAAAAAGCTACCCTTAGGAGTCTCTTTAAACCTTACCATCTGCTTTCTTCAACCAAGTTAATTACTTTTGAAGGTCTAACCCAATCAAGAATGAAACAAAAACTAAAAAGGGAAACACAAACAAAAGAGGAAACAGAATAAAGTTCAACAAACTGATCCAACTGATTTAGAGTATATAGATTCAAAGTCCTGCTGAACACCGATCTCTGATCTCCAATATCTACCAAGGAACATTGAGTTTTAATTTCCCCAACACATTCAGGTTTGCAGTGTCTCCTCCCATGTTGCTGTGCCAAATAAACCATCAGGTGCACAAACCATTTTTATATGGAGAGCAACCCAAACGACTCCTGGTTGTGCTAATCTAAACAGCAGAATTGGGAGTCATGATGAAGTATTATAAATGTTATTTTTAAGATTTTAACATCAGATTTGGCGTGGGAATCCGTCATAACTAGCCTTGCCGTTATTTAACGCCTGTCAATCAGCTGTCATTCTCAGCCGAGGCGACACTCGTGTCTTATTTCACACAGATCTATCTAGGTCATTTCTTTTATTATTCTATGACTGATGGATGCATTCCAGCTCTTTTATCACAGGGAGAAAATCTGACTGATAGTAGCCAGAAGCTTGATGAAGACATTGGGTTAATGTATTTTCTTTTAACATCCTTCAGTTATTCTGCTCACCTTTAACTGAGTCATTGTCTAGCACTATGTAAGGTCTAATTAAAGATACTTACTAATAAACTGGCACTTTTGGTGTTGCTTAGCCATGAGTTTGCATCAAAATGTAAATGAGTTCAATCCCAACACCAACAGTTATCATTTTCAGGTTGAACGCTCCTTCTGACACCTTCCTCATCCCCTCCTGTTTCTTTTTTCCTACTTTTCAGAGACATGCTAGGTGTAAATTAGTGTTGAGGCTAATTGGCTGCAAAAGAGAACAGGATGTTGAGAATTACTGGATGACACTTCTATGTCTTTAAAGTATTTTAATATTTAATATCTTTATGTCTCATCCATCTATCTATCTATCCATCTATCTATCTATCTATCTATCTATCTATCTATATTCATTCGTCTAGCTAAGCAGCTAGATATCTGTTAGCTTGACAGATATTTGTTAAGCTAACTACCTAGGTTATCTGGTTAGCTAACTATCTACCAACCTAAACAGTTGCCTATTCGCTCTCTATCTGTCTAAAATTAGTTTGGCTTACAACCTAATCATTTGTTAGCTATCTAGATAGATGATCATGTGCTTAGTTTAGTGGCTACCTAGCTAGCAAGCTAGCCGCTTCTTTAGCTAATGATCTAGCTACTTAACATTTATGCTAAGAATCTATGTGGCAAGTAAGCCAATTTTGGAGTTCTTGTTTTAAGCTAGCTAGCTAGGTAATTAACTGGTTAGAGATAACAACCTATTCAGTTGCTTGTTCACTATCTACCTAGGTGAAATTTGTTTGGCTGACTAGCATTTTTACAATCTAAATGCCAGTCTAGACAGATGAGTTATTTATCATCTAGCTATGAAGCTACTAACCTGCAAGCTAGCTAGTTATTTGCTTAGCTAATGTAGCTACTCAAAGGTTTAGTTCAGGATATTTTTTTTTTTCATTTTTTGTCCTGTATTCATTTTTTTTAAGGAAATACTTGATATGTTTTAAATCAATCAACATGGAGAGGTACAATGTACCTGTGTAGCTTGTGCTGCGTTCAATTTGCACCCAAGTCAGACTTCCCACTCGGAAAGTTTGGCAACTCCGACTACCCACAGTTGGGATGTCGAGATGGCAGCTCACAACTTTAGCAGTAAACTCTTACTCTTATTACTAATATTAATTCTTTAAGGGTTTTTTTTCCACATGCAATCACTCAAACCAGTGGGTTTTGTAGTGTGAATCTCTACGATTATCCTAGTTAATGGTGTTAGCCAGTTTAGGTATCGACAGTGGAAGGATGGACTGTTATTGGGTCGAACCATAACCCACCGGGTTTTCAACAGGTTCATTTCCTCCTCTCTCTTTCCCTTTTCCTTCCCCTCTGAAAACGCAGCTTCCATTATGCCAAAAGTTCACATTAAGAAGACGGGGAAAGGCTGGTACCTGCAATTATCCCTGCTCAGTCAGCCGTGGGTCACTAGATGCTGAGCAACAGCTGGCTCGCTCTTTACCATCACTACTCACACGTGCATACACACTCATGCACCTGCGCACTCCCACCCTCCTCTTCCTCCAGACTGTTAACTACCGATTCCTCACACTCACCTGCCAAGCAGCTTGATTAATAAGGGCAATGTTCACGGTGAAGCAAACAGCAGATACAGAGTGGAGATGAGGGGAAGCAAGTGCTAAAAGCGGCTACAAGGAGGGCTACAATGTGTGACCATGTACTATGTAATATATTCATGTGTAGCCAAAGCACGGAAGAATTAATACTCACAAGTGCAGGAATTAAATCTGTTATTTAAACTTTAGCAGTCAGGAAAATAGAACAGAGAAAAATCTTGTTTTCTTCACTGCAGCGACTTAAAAAGGCAGCTTTCCAGTTCACAGGACATGCTAGCAAAGAGATTTACCAAATATGGCTCGGCTTTCCATCTATTTACACAACCACAGCCATAGTCCAGCAGATGCATGAAACTTCAAGATTCCCTACTGAAAGCTACTGTCATCAAATAATACAGGCTCATTGGCTTTAGTCCAGTTTTGTGTTAAAGCTGCAGTATGCATGTTTTTAAAATATTTGTTAAACTGTCACCATTTCATGATAGTTTATGGGACAGATAATCTCCTCCACATCCTGCCTGAGCTAGTAGAAAAAATGCTCTGCTCCAGACCAAAAATAGCCAATCAGAGCCAGGAGGCGGGTCTTATCGCTGTCAATCAACCTCCTGTATTTGATTCTAAATGTGGCAATGGTGAAGAAATGACTTACAGCTACAGGAAAATTGTTTATGTCCCATCATCAGTGAACATGCTAACTAGCGTTAGCATTCACAACAGGCTATGCTAGGTGATTTATAGCACTAAGCCCTGCCTCCAGGCTATGATTGTTTTTAATTAGCACTGGGAGAAGGCAGAGAAGCTCGATTTTTTTTCCTAAGCGATTTAAAATCTGTGCAAATATATTTTTTAATAAAAGTTACATACTGACAGTCATAACTTGAATTTTTCAATCTATTTGAATAAATAGCAGCCAAATACAAACACAAAGCCAGTTTTGATCAAAATTCCCTCAAAATGCCCTCAGTTATGTTTGAATGCAGGATCTTTACCAGTCCAGCCAAGATGAGAGCTCAAACATCAGACAACAAAACATTGGTGATTCAGGTGCCACTTGCTAAAAGACAATTAACCAACAATTAGTGGAGCTGCGTGTAGAAATTAAAACATTTTACTCTTATGACATGAGCACTCAAATCATCAAACTTTGTGTATCAATTCAATTTGGTTCAAATAAATCATTAAAAGCATCAAATCAATGAGATTCATGGCCATGATGATGTAAAACTTTAAGGTACAATTTTAGGTTTGATGGATGTTGCAGGAACCAGTTGCTGGTCTCCATTAGTTCTGCTGAAGTCTGAACTTTCCAGAAGGAATTTTATTGGTTGCAAAATTCCTGCACAGACCTTTGTACTGAACAAAAATTAAGTAACAGTTTTCCTGGGAATGACATAAGTTTCTCAAGAAAGGCAAAACATTTTTTACACATTTCTTCTAAGAACTAAGAGCTGACCAAATTTCTGGAACAACCCAATTTGCCCCAGCAGGTACGGAAATTCAAAGCAACATCAAATCTACGTCCAAATTGTACGATTCATTTATGACTTTCTAGGAATGATTTAAAGGCAGTGAAACTTTAAAACATCAATAAAGATCCCATAAAAATGGCTACAAGGGAACTGCTTGTTTTTTGGTGCTATATCACCATATCCTGTTACAACATTTTACTTTATTGGCATTATAAGACACCTTCCTTATCAGTGAAGAAGAAATTCAATGTTCCAGAAATGCTGAACTGCTCTTAACATTTTTATTGTTTTTGAGATGATAGACATACCAATAAAGATAAATTGTTTGGTAAAGAGCACGATAATTACATGATCTCAGCAAGTTTTATAGATAATAACTGAGTCCAGAAATTAATTTCATTGACACAGAATTATAATTACAGATTTAAATATACATAAAGCCCATCACTCTGACTTATAGAAATAATTCAATAATTATTTGAAGAATCTTCCGCCAATCTGATAAAACACTGGGAGAAACCTTGACTTATGTCTGTATCACTATTTCTAAACAGGAACATTCTGTGTTTATATTTCTAAGTGATCTCTGGGCTGCTCTGGGTCCGATCCCTCACCTAGGACCTGTTTGCCCCGGTAAACCCGACCGGGTCTCCACCACGATAAGGTGGCAGCCCACGGAGAGGAAAAAACAAATCCAGAAACAGTTCCCTTCTCTGAGCTGATCTGGAGAGAGGCCAGAAGGTGGCGCTCTGGTGTTTCTAACTAAAGTTTTCTCAGTTATTTTTCTTTCTAGATGCTACATTTGGTCTGGCGTTCTGATTGGCTGTGGTTCCTTCCTGGAGGAGGCAATCAGCTGACATGATGCTGCCATCATCTGACTGTCATCCGTCTCCTGCTGTTAACGTTTCACTTCCATGAACATGGAAAGTTCTCCTGGCCAGCTGACCCGTTGTTGTGTCTCCGCTCCGTTTTCTCTCAGCTCCAGTCAGTCATGGCTGCTGGTACTGATCCCGGTTCTGGTTCTGTTGGAGGTTTCCTCCTGGTAGAGGGGAGTTCTTCCTCCCCACTGTCATAACATGCATGTTCTGTATGAGGGATTGCTGTGAAGTCAATGACTCTACACAAGCGATTTGCCGTCGCCCCCTGCTGGTCAGGAGGAGTGAATGCAAAAAGTAATGACTCCATATAATCTGCTGGGTTTTATTTGGTACAAACTTTATAAACTATTTCATAATTAACTGAACCTAATGAATTTATCATTTGGATCAACAGTAATCTGACTAAATTGAAATGACTTTTTGTAAAATACCTTGACAACAACATTGTGAATTAACGTTATAAGCTTTGAACGTTTTGGTGTCTACTTTTGGGGTTTTGAACTTTCTTATATTAGTTGTTGGGGTTTTTGTTTGGGTTTTTTATAATGTTCATTGGTGGGGCTCATTTGTTAGTTTGAAAGTTAAATTTTATATATTGCCAATTCACAACAAATGTCATCTCAGTGCACTTTAAAGTAATTTTAGTTCAATCACATGTAGTCCAATTGTTGGTACAAAAAGCTCAGCTGCTTATTAAAGTAGCTTATAAAGAACTAAATAAACTTTATTTACTGGTCAGAATCCAGAGCTGTCATTCAGAGTTGTCATCATTACCAACTTCAACTGTGATCGCTACAGAAACATTGACGCTCAGCCTTCAGCGAAACCACCAGTCAGATCCACGTTTCTGTCAAAAAATTCATCTAGTTTCAACCATATTTATTATCTTTCAAGTCCCTTACTTAACTATGAACCATTTACTTAAAGAAAGTTGTAAAATTACAAAATAAAAATGGAATTTTCCTCCACTTTTCAATTTTCTCTCTGTTTTGAAAAAAAAATCAACTTAAGATAGCAGTAAAGCTGAACTGATAACGTGGTGGCATAAAACAACACAATGTGTTTTATTATACAAGACAACAGCTCAGTGTGGCAACTTCCTGTCAGCTGGACTGTTGCATCATGTCATCTGTTAGCATAGCAGTTGCTCAATTCATTGAACAATACAGAACACAAGCAAGCAAAGAGCTTATTATATTTTTATACCATCACAAACCACAAACAGTGTTAAAATTTACATTTTCTGTCTGTAACTGATGTCATATTTTCCACATTACACTAAAACAATACTGTTGGGTTTAATTCTCTTTCATGCTCAGTCTTTAATGTAAGACAGTTCAGGACGCCCCCTTGTGGATGTAAATAATCCCTTCACTCCTTTCAGAGCCTGAGATTTATTGCTGCTGTTTTTCAGAGAAGAAAAACACATGGGAAACATTTAAACCCATTATATTACATCTGTCATGTAACAGAAACATATTTTCTGATTGCTGGTTAAACAGCGGATAAACGGTTTTCCTGTAACGGTAAGTTGTTTCTCTGTCATTAGCACAGTTAGCAACATATTCACAAGCTTGACTAACAGCGCTAAGCCCCTCCTCCTGGCTCTGACCGGTTGTTTTTGGTCGGGAACGAAGCATTTCTTCAGACTACATTCGTAGCTCAGGGAGGAGGTTGAAGAGTTAAACCTTTTCACAGATTATCCGTCTCATGTTAAACTGTCAGGACATGGCGGCAGTTTTAACATATGTGGAACAAATAGATTCTTTATAAAAGTTACACGCTGCAGCTTTAAGGTAAAGCTGGGAGTATCTATGCCACTTTGAGGAAGGAGTCCTGCATCATGCTCTCCACCTCCTCCACCAGAACGCTGTAATCTGCCTGAAGAGCTCTGCGTCCGCTCCCGCCTCTCTGCCTCAGGCGTCTCATCATCTCTCCGTGTGCTGCCGGTTCGGACGCGGCCGCTCCCAGCTGCTCCAGCTGCTCCACGGGATCCGGAGGAACATTCTGGATCCGAAGAGCTTTGAACACGGCGGGAGCAAACTTCCCGTAGTGCGCAGTGGAGCAGAGCACCGTGGGGCACGATCCATCCTGCAGCCGATCGGCCACCACTTTCGCCACGGCGGTGTGCGTATCCATCAGGTATCCCGTCTGAATGTGGAGCTCCTGGATGGCGGCCAAGCAGTCCTCCTCAGAGCACCAGCCGGCCTGCACCTCCTGCTGCATCCTGCCGAGGAGACCCTCAGGAAGCTGGAAGCGTTTCTGCGCGTCTAAGTGAGTGAAGAGGTCGTCGACCAGGCAGCTGTTTCCTCCTGAGACGTGGTGGATGAACCTCTCCAGGTTGGAGGACTTCAAGATGTCTATGGCGGGGGAGTGGGAGAGCAGCAGGGGGCGACCCTGGAGGTCGTACTGGCCTGTGGAGAGGAAGTCCGACACGACTCGGTTGTGGTTGGACGCACAGATGACTTTTCTTATCGGGATGCCCATTTGCTTGGCGTACAACGCTGACATGGCATTACCGAAGTTCCCAGTAGGAATACAAACATCCAGAGGATCTCCAAAGTTAATCACACCGTCTCTGCACAGATCCAAATAGCAGGAAGAGTGATAAACAACCTGGAAGAGGAAAACAAACCATTAGTGTCAAAGTTTTTTCTCATAGTGGACCAAAATATCACTTTTAAAAACTTAAATCACCAAAAACGTTGTGATTTTTTTCTACCTACTCAACAACAAACTAATCATTAACTACTTTAAAGGGGCAGGGTCATGTATTTTCCAGGCACATTGTGTCATTTTATACATGAATCAAGCAACTATGTTAACTTAAGTTAATATAAAAAATTATAAATATATATAAAATATGACTGAGGGGAAATTTGACTTCATAATTTAGAAAAATTGGGTCTCTGTCTTTTTAAGAAACTCCTGCTCTTTCTAAAATGTTGCCTTGAGGAAACTATCACAATATTTCAGGGATACTGGTACTGAAAATAAAGATACTTTAGCAGACTGCTACTTCAGCTAACAGCTACTGGAAATAAAGTAGCTGTTAATCTGCTAATCAGGCTAACTGCAAAATACTTAGGCAGTTAGCTTAAGTAATTTAGTACTTTAACTGCTACTAAAAATAAAGATACTTGGCTGAATGCTAATTTCGACTAGCTTTAGGGACTTAGGCTACTTGCTAGCGTAGGGCATTGTTGTTCTGTTTACTGTTATAGCAGAAAAAATATCACGATGATTTATCAGAACAATAATAAGCTAATTGATGATGTTATACCAACAGTAGTCTTAACTGCTACTACTTTCTGGACTTTCATGTGCTTATGCTAGTTGCTACTGAGGCTAATGCTACAATTAAAGAGATTTAGGCTACTTGCTACTTAGACTAAATGCTAACAGAACTAAAGATACTCAGGCTAGTGCTACTAGAAGTATATGTACTTTGGCTAACTGCTCAATGTAGCTGAGTATTGTTGAGAAAATACATTTAAAATAAGCTAGTTTTAAAATTTAACATGTCTTGATTCAAATGGCCTAAATTGTGGTTTTAAATCAGTAACTTATTCTGGCCTATTGACCTTTATTTTACTTGTAGTTACCCTTAACAGTATGTTTTGCTTTTCCGTACTCAACCCAACCATGAAAATAACAGAACCAAATTCAAGACTTTTCCAAACCCCCCAGGATCTTTGAGTCGTATTGAGCTTTTGGAGAAAGTTACCACACCTGAGGTAATAGCCGTGCCCAGTTGATGGAGTTGGCGGTGCTGAGGACGGTGCCGTACTCCACAGCGAGATGCCCGATCAGCCCCGACTCGCCAAACATCCTCTTGATGCTCTTCTGACAGAAGTCAAAGTCTGACAGGACGCTAACTGCTCTGGCGTTCCCTTCCCTGAAGCTCGTCATCTGCAGCTTCTGGACCTCACTCACTCCTTCTTCTGGGAAAAACACCAACACTCCTGTTCGGTGTCTGTCGGCGCCGCTCAGTCGGCTGAAGCCGCTCAGGACGGCGCTGCCTGTATCCCCGGACGTGGCGACCAGGATGAGGAAGTTACACATTGGTGGGAGGCAGTGGGCGAAGAGTTGGGGCATCAACTGCAAGGCGAGGTCTTTAAACGAGGCGGTTGGACCGTGGAAAAGCTCTTGGATGTATTGATTTTTAACAAGATGCTTCACAGGAGCAACTCTGTCACTGGAAAAATTGTCTCCATATGCCTTAAATACATTACTCCTGAGGTCCAGAGGAGAGACGTCCAGCGGGTGGATGCACTTTTCCAGCAAAACAGAAGCTCTCTCTGGGTATGACATGGAAATTAATCTGAGCCATTCGCCTTTAGGAACGTCTGGAAAGCCTTTCTTGGGAACATAAAGACCTCCATCTGCAGCCAGGCCCTCTATAACCACATCACTGAAATATGTTTTTCGATCGGGTGATTCTGAGCCGCCACTCCGGGTTGAAGCATAAGTCTCCTCATCGTGTTCCAGATATCTCTCCACTGCCTTCAAAACCTTCTCTGCCACTTCCTCCACTGTGTCTCCCATCCCACAAAACACCCTCACATCCAGCCATTTCTCATAGATCTGCTTCCTGTACAGCAAAATGTCTCTCATGGACACCCCGTCTTCTTGGCCCACTATCCGGTTAACCTCCATCCTGCCGAGTCTCTCCATGATGTCCCGGCTGTCCACGTCCAGGTAAACCACGACCCCGTTCTGCTTCAAGTGCTGCATAGCTTCGCCATGAAGGGGATTGGAGCCTGTCAGGGAAACGATGCACCCAGATGCAGAGAAATTGCTCAAAGTCCGGCCTTCCTCCTCCAGGAAACGTCTTCCTCCGAGCTCTGCTAACTTGGCTGCAACCGGCATCTTCCATGCCGGCTCTAAGACATCGTCATCGACGTCTAAGGCGGGCAGGCCCAGTTTGTTGGCCACAATTTTCCCAACTGTTGTCTTCCCTGCTCCGGGCGGACCCATCAGCAGAATGTTTTTGCCCCCTAGTGGGGTGGATTTTGTGGAAAACCATGACTTGGATGTGGGAAGTTGGCACAAACGGCATCTTGCGGTCCTTAAGGAAATCTGAATGGCGCTGAGTAATCCCATTCAGGAAAGAAGACGGAGCAGCTGCTTGTCCCTCTGCAAAGGAAACATGTTGGCTAATTATGACACAGATCAGAAGGGAAATGAAAATACATGAACATGCATGCAGACACAACACAAATATTTGCATTAGTATGTAAATATTAATGATCAACCATCAACCAGAAGAATGAGATTCTGTGCAAAAACTGTGGACTTTTTTTTTCTTATTAAAGGTTCTTATTCTTGAACAGGTTATCGTCTTTAGTTGATGCAGAACATTTTTTGTACCAAATCATTCTTTCATAATGAGATTTTAATCTGCTCCGTTCTGTCTATTTTGTGTGTCTTGTTACTTTAATTCCAAATAAGTTGCTGCTGGCCACAACCCAAACTCAACTTTTACACTCTCACATGAAAATGACTGCAAACAGATTATGCAACCGCACATCTTTGAAAAGCAGAAGTGGAGCCTCCTGCACAACCAACGTGGATGCAGCAAGTGGTTTCTAGATGGCAAGTCAGCAACAAAACACTTGTCTTTTCCAGCAGCCATTGTACAACACATAAAGAGCGATAAAACTAGCTGACCAAAGTGCTCGAGCTCAGCTGAAGTTGCTAGGTGATGGGGCTGGGCTATGCTGGGGTTGATAGGTGACGGGGCTGGGCTATGCTGGGGTTGCTAAGTGATGGGGCTGGGCTATGCTGGGGTTGCTAGGTAACGTGCAGTGCCCATGGAAAGTATTTAACAACCTGGAGGTTTCTGAAACAGCTAATTTTCCAGACACTAAAACATCTCGTTTTTTTTTTTTTGTTTCGGTTGGGGGGTTGTTTTTTTTTACCGCTTTGGCTGTTTTTAGAAGCAACTGAGCCACAAATGGAAGTTTAAAAATTTGTAAAATGTGAATTTTGAATAAAATCAATTTGAATGGAAGGCATAAGAAAGGGCCTTAGAGGAGCAATCATTGCCTTGTATCTTTACAAATAGTTTGATGTCCATCTTGTGGATGACTGGTAGCTGCTGCCCCAAGCTAAGCATGTGAAATGGAGCAATTAGATAAAAAAAAAACAGGGCGTTACATCTTAGACTGACTTTAAAGGTCTCAGTTAACATGATAAATGTTGAAGAAAGTACAATTAAAAAAAACATTTGGGAATGGTATCTGAAAAAAAAATAACAGAAAAGCTGAAAATTAATTACTTTTTGTTCATACCATCCAGGTTATCCAACAGTTAATCCATAAACACAGTTTTAAAGATATATATAATCCAATAAGGAGACTTTTTCAGTCTGATAAAAAAAAAATTAAACAGGTGTACTTAATAAATGCGTTCGGAAAAGTAAAAAATCCCGGCCATGTATTTGGATAAATAAATAAGTATATTGTGCATAAGAAGCACCGCATTTTTCTAATCAGTTTTTATAATATTGTGTTAAATGGTTTGTCTACAATAACAGAAGAAAACTGTCGATTTGAGAGGCTTCCTGCTCAGATAACTGACTGAAGTGGACTTCAGACTATATTATCAAAAGGTTATCAATGTTGTTTTAAACTGTTTCAATAGCCTCCACAAATTATACACCTTCTAAGGAAAACACTCACGTAAAACTGTTTTTCGCTCTTTTCCCAAGATAATGATTTATTTGCGAAACTATGTCTGTATTTTCTCACCGTTGTTAGTGTTCCTCTGTGAGCTACGGCCAGCCCATAGGGACAAAATTACTCCAAATCTGTTTGGATCTTTAAAAAAAAACCTGTATTATATGAAATCATTCCCAAATCGTTTGATATATTAGGTCAAACTACAAGTAAATCGTATAAATTTTGAAGGTTTAAAAGAATAAGAAAGCAGTTTCAGAAAAACTTAAATAAGCATGTTTGGTTGTCGCAATGTAGGAAAAAAATTGTTTTTAAGACAAAATCCCAGCATTATTAAAAATAAAAATATTTTAAAGAAAACATATTCAACAACAGAGATATTTAAAAACAACTATAACGGAATGAAGAAATACAAAATTTGAAGATGTTTAGATAGAAATATTAAAGTATAAATTCTAAATTAGAAGTAATTACCATGAAGAGAATGATGTTTTCTTATAAACAAAAATATGACTGAAAGCTCTAGTTATCACGGATTCTAAAATTAATAATCGGCAGTGACAACATTTGTATTTCTCCTGCGCAATCTTACAACAGTTTCGACAAGTCTAACCTCCACAATATGGCGGCATCATTGACGTGCAGAAGGGCTTGACATGTTACGTCAAACAGGAAGAATACTTGGCTGCTTTCAAGTTCACGTTAAAACCTCGGAATGTAGGGCTTTCGTAACAAAAGCGACAGCAGTTTGACAAACGTAACTGTTGGATTAGCAATTTTTCGACAGCTATTATTTCTAAAAAGTCACTTTTACTTACTTAAGATATTCTAACAGTATTTTTATGTTTTGAGCGCAGTGTTTTTATAAGTCAAGTGCTTTACGAGTGTTGCGGAATGTCACGTTTGTTGTACCGTTGCCTAGCAACGAGCTGGATAGCCGCTTTTACATTTTAAAGTAGCGTTTTCAGAACTCTACCAACAATGTCTGAAGCCATCTACCCAGCAGGAAGCGTCTACGACTGGATCCCAAAGGAGCAAGAGGAAATTAAAAAACCACCAAGGTGAGTTTTATAAATCATAAAACGCGTTTTAAAGAATATGACTTTAAAAAAGTACAACATTAACTGAGGTTTGACTAGTGTAATGGATCAACTTGTATCTAAATCTCATCAAATGTCTAGGTATCTTAAATGTACAGACCTAAATCACTGTTTAAAATTGGGTTTTTAAGTTCCACTCACTTCCCATTTCAACCAGTTCCTGATGTTGAACCGTTGTATTTTTTCAGTCAAGGAAGCAAAAGAGACATTTTAATATCTTTATTCAACTTTAGAACCAAAACAGACAACAAGAGAGATTAAAATGTTATCTTATTGTTGACCTCAAATGTAAAAAGTAGGATTTATTTAAGTTATTGCAGTCATGATTTGTTTTTGTCGTTTCCCCCTTAAATATTATTGAATGTGGATTGAAGTGATTGTTTGGTGTAATATTATGTTCTGAAATCTCCCTAAAGATATGTGTCCAAGTTCAGGCCAGCTGTCATACTTGAGCACAAGCTAACCAAAGATGCAAAGAAGACGATGGGACCACCAAAAGTGGAACTGCCGTCTCCGGATAAGTACCTGAAAAAACACTCAAAGCATCCCAAACCACCTGAGAGTAAGTCCCTCTATCAAAATGTATGAGGATTTACCTTTGGGGTGTGAATCTGACGTCTGCATTTCCTTTTGGGACAGAGTCTGAAGACGGGCATAAGACTCGGACATGCGCAGTGAGGAAGCCAGCGGTCCCTAGGCGGACTGAGAAACCGCTGATGGGGATCCAAACCAAAAGGAATTTCCTACAGACCACCGTCATGTTTCCCATGAAGCCTAAAGCCATTTCTGTTGACACAAAGGAAGGACACAAACAGCTCCTGGAAAACTCTGGACTAGTCCCTAAATACGTCATGAAAAAGGTATTTTCTATGTAGAGAAAAGGCATTTTGAGACTATTTTCTCTCCATAATTTTCCTTCATCCTGACTCTAAACTTTGTGTACTTTTTGTAGAAAGCTTGGATGAGTGTTTGTATTAATAGTTGTGTCTTTTTCATGGGTAAATGTCATTCTGTGTAAGTTTTTCTTTCCCTTCTGTGTTTATCAACCATGAAGAAATTGTATGGAGCTAAATTGGGGCCAAAATGTTTATTAAAAAGAAGAAAAACAAAAAAGATTTGAAGCTTAAGCTTCAAATCTTTTTTATTTCAGGACAATTGTCCTGAAAGTTATTACAATAAACAAGAATATTGTTGTTTTCAGACAGTTTTCAAGTAATATAATAATAATGGCATAATAATGTAAGAACATATTCTCAAAGATCAATAAAATTTGAATTCTGATATTTGTATGGTAAAACTCTGGTAACCACAGCTGTCAGCATTTTACCCTAAACTAAAGCCTTTGTTTGTTTGTTTGTTTGTTACAGTGTACCTTGGAAATGCTTGAAAAGTTATTGAATTGTATTGCGTGAAAAGCGTAAGAACCCTGATTCGTGTTGCTATCTGCAGGATTACGGCGAAGTGCCGATGTATCTGCAGCTGCGCAGTGAAGCCGAGCGGAAGGCCCAGGCGGAGAACCAGCGCCTGGTAAGGGAGCAGAATGTGCTGCAGCGGCTAACGGAGGAGGATCACCAGGCCGTCCTGAAGGTACGCGATTGTTTTTAGAAGAACAGGGAGTCACTGCAACATCTAAAACCTCTGCTGAAGTAAACGGCGTTAGACCGATGAAGTAGGAGGCATGTAAACACAGAAATAAGTATTTTTTAATGCAAAAATTTGCTTTTAGCTAAATTAGCTTAAAACTAATTTAGCTTTTTTTTTTAGCTACTAATGTTTGCATCTTTTATTTAGAACACAGGTGTCAAACTCAAGTCCTAGGGGCCAAATGTGGCCCTCTAGGCTCCAAATCCCCACACTTTAATTATGCAGAAATGCGTAATTCTACGTTTATTGCAAAATTTCTTCAAAAATGATAAAAAACGTTGGGTATAAGTGATGCTAACTCCCACCTGCAGGTGGCAGCACTTTGTTGCTTCTACTGCACTGCTGCCGCAGCCTGACTTGGTGTCAAGTTATACCGTGATTGATGTGGAGAATAACTAAAAGTCACATGTACGTCATACGTAAGCATTACAATGGAGTACTGGGGCCATGATAATAATATAAACGTTTTTAAAATAAAATTATGAGAATAAAGTCACAATATTAGGAGAAAAAGTCATAATATTACAAGAATAAAGTTGTATGAGAATAAATTCAAAATAATAGAATAAAGTTGTGATATTTCAAGAATAAACTTATATTTTTATTAGAATAAATTGTAATACAAGAATAAAGTAATAATATTTTGAGAATATAGTCATAATATTAAGAGAGTTAAGTCAAATTATGAGAATAAAGTAAAATTTTGAGAACACTCATAATTTTAAGAAATAAATAAAGTTGTAATTTTATTTTTAAAAATTTTCTTTACGTGACCCTAATACTCCATTGTAAAACATAAATATTTCACACAAAAAAAAAATGAAGTAGCTCAACAAAGTCTGTGATTTCATTGTAAAAAATCACAAAAAGAAAAACAAAATTTAATTTGAAGACACAGCTACTATTGGTATTTTAGCAGTTTGATAATAGATTTTATTGATACATTTTGCCACAACCGTCCCTTTAAGAACATTCATGACATTGATGTGACTCTTCTCCTCTAAGGGACTGAAGAAGAAGTGGGACGAACTCCACCGTGAATATCAGGGCCTTCCTCTCCTCATCGACACGCCGTCAAAGAAAACCCGGAAGATCTGCCTGGAGGAGAAGATGAGTCAACTGGAGAAGGACATCAGCTTCTTTGAAAGGTTCAAAACCATTTTTATTTACGATGATTAGGGATGAACGGTTTTGGTCGCTAAATCGCACCACTAGAGGGAGCTGCTGCAGAAAATGTTGGTGTGTGAATTTCCAAAATAGCTTTAACAAATTATATATGTTGTTGTTTTAGCAGTTTGACTCTCAACATTGAGGTGAGAGAACTGTGGTTACGTTCACACAGCAGGGAAATGCGTATCCGACCTTTCCAGTCTGAACGCCCCGATTCTGAATCGGATCAGAGCAGAATCAGATTTGTGCTGTCTAAATGTGATTCTAAACCAAAATTACTCGAGCATTTTGAAAATATTGACTAATTTAGAAATTACAATAGAGAAAATCTAGCAGCAGAATAAAATGAGTATAAACTATTCACAAGACTAGACAATATCTAGAGCCTCTCCATACTAATCCATCGTTTCTTCCCTGGATAGCATCGTGATGTCATCAGGGAATCCTCCCCCTGTTGCTCCATCCAGTGTTTCGGTGGTGGAATCAACCCATTAATGTTGATGGCTCCAATTGTAATTTTATTTCTCTATTTTCTAAACAATTTGCCAGAAACACCTTAATTTTAATTCCAATTCATTTATGAAATTTGATAGCCCATTTATCGCATATAATTTGGCCTGAAATAGGGCTTTTCTCCTTCTCCCCCTGAAAATATAATTAAATGATCAATTTGAGATCAATTTGGAATCTGTTATTGTTTATAAGATAACACAAGTTTTCCAAATCAGCTGTCTAGAATTGAAAATAGACTATGAGATGTTTTAGATTTAAAGTTTTATCAGTAACATTTTATCTCTATATTACGAATCCAGATAGACTTCAAAAAGCCGTTTCTGTTAGCTGTGTGTTCTTTTTATGAGCTTCCTTCATGTTTCTTAATATGATCACGTTAAAGGTTAGTGTTATGTAAAACCGACTTTTTTAAGCTTTAAATCATGTTAAAAAGTCATTCATCAAAAACATGGATTATTGCTTTGATTCTTTCATTCATGTTTGAGAAATCCTTGAGTCTCCATAGCAACCATTCAGCTGTGCTAAACGCCTGGGTGGACTTAGCCCGGCCTTCGAGTTTCCACCTCACTGAGCAACCCTGTCCCACCCAGCTCCTTTAGACTAGCCAGCAGCAGTTAGCAGACATCTGCTGGAAATATGTGTAGCAGCTATTTCTCAGTGAAACGCTGGTAAAAACATTAAAGGGTTAACAGAGGAGCCATGTTGTGACGACTTCCAGAAGGCGGAGTTTCAGAAAGAGCAGAAGCTTCTTAAAGAGACAGAGGCTCAACAATTTCAAGTCATTAAATTACAACGTCAAATTTCTTTTATAAAAGCATTTTTATAGCAACTAAAGTTAACATAGTTACTTGATTGTGGTACGAAATGAAACTGTGCCTGGAAAAGACATAAAACTGCCATTTTGAAATCAATGCATGAACGGCGGTGTCTGTTTTTACTCCCGTAAACGGAGTGATGCTGCGTCACGTTTTTCATCTGCTCATGCAGGTCGGTTCGGGGATGTAAACCGTTCACTCACAAGTCTCATTGTGGTTTAATTGATAGTGTGAAGGACTGCACAAAAACAACTGAATTTCAGGACAAAAACCAAAACCTACTGTGTGAATGTAGCCTCCATGTTTTTCACATCAAAATGTAACATTTGATTCTTTCCGTGTTTCTTTTCACTTATCTTTAAATAATGGTTTTAGAATTAAACACTTATTTGTATTTAAAAGTATAAAGGCAGTGCTATAATATACAAATATGTTGTTTTGTTTTTTTTTTCTTTTTAGTAAGAACTTGCTAACAGAAAATCACTGATGGGGTAGGTTGTCACATGTTGGAAAATAAATTTCTACTCAGGAGATTTAAAAACGTTTGATTGTCTTTAGCTGTAAATAAAAAAAATATTCAGCATTTAAAAACAGTGAAGAGACGGGCGGTAGACGGCCGCCCCGCTGAGACGTGGGCGGTCCAGGACCGGCTCGGCTTATCTGTCCAAACTGTGACTCAGAAAGTCAGTCAATGAAATTATAGCGTTTTGGGTCGGCCATATTCTGCTCTGCTACTGACAGTTTGATTCTCTTTTTTTATAATATGGATGGCCTTTATGTTCTGTCAGCATATGAAATGTTGAGAATATATTAAATTTAACCAGCGCTGCGACCAACGACTGTTTTAGTAATCAATTATTCTGACGATTAATCGGTTATTGAGATTTTAAAAATGGGCACACTTTGCTAATTTTTTGTGAAACCACTGAATCTTATTTCATACATTTAAAATACATTTAAAAGGCAAATAAGCAAATATTTCAATTGCTTTTTAAATAAGAATAAAGGCATTTTCCTGGCTAAATGCACTAACATTGAACATTGAATCATTTGTAGAAAATGATGCATCTGCAGCTAAAAAAATCTTAACTTCATTGTAGGATTAATACATGGATAGTAAAGACTTTTCTTTTACAAAATTTGAGCCAGATGAAACTAAAACTCCCACTTGAGTTCTGGGTAGAAAATATCTGCAGACAGAGAAGGTTTTTCATCTTAATCCAAAATGTTATTTTTTTTGTCCAGTTTTGGGTTAATTACTGCTTTGAACATGTTTTTTTCAGCAAACAACCTTTTTTTGTGAGCCTCCAGTTATTTGGTTACTAAATTAGTTGACAATTATTTCAACAACTGATTAATCGCAATGAATTCAATTAATTGTTTCAGCCCTGAATTAAGTGTTGTAAATTGAAAGACTGTATTAAAAGTAATCTTTCTCCAGAATCCTTCTTCCAACTTAGTTTTCATTAAAACGTTATAGGAACAAGTCATATATGTTGTTTCGTATCTTTGAAAAACAGATATGAATTAATTTTTAGAAGAAAGTAAAAAGTGCGACAACCAACCTCGTTCTGCTCTATTCATTTTCTGTATTTCTGCAGATATTTTTCTGTGATTACTAAAGCTGTGCTACAAAATAAATGCTACTTTACAGCTTTATTGCCAAGTCTCCTTATTGAAATAAAGTTGTACCTGAAAATATCCTCCCATTAACTCTGAAATCCTAAACAGTTTTAATCTAATTCAGTTAACAGTTTGTGGTTTTGAGTTGTGATGCTCCATTCAGACGTGGTAATAAAGGGGAAACGTGGTTCGCTGAAACACGGAAAGATGTCGGCATTTCAAACAGTCTGTGCTGAATGATGTCGAACTCGAGAAAGAACAAAGAGTGGCCATCGTTTCCAGATTTATGCTGCGATGAATCGTGTTTATTTTCAACCCAGTGCTGCCTGGGGCCCCGAACAAAGCCTGTCGTTATTCATCACCCTTTTCCGCTAAGATCATCCAGACCTTTCAGTGACATCAGGTGACTAAACCCCCCCTCATTCCCTCTGATTTTTCAACTTAACACACATCAGCAACCACAGAACACAACTGAAGAATGGATGATTGCTGCTCCAAACTGTGGTAAACAGGCTGCCATGAACAAGGAAAATACCTTGTGGAGGGAAAGTTTAAGGTTTCTGACCAGAGTGGAATAACTTTGGAGGCTTCAAACCTAAAAATGCTGGACTGATTACTAAAACACAATTGAAGGAGTGACAAAATGAGGACATTTTTCACCTATTTGGATCTACCTCTTGGATCAAAATTTGAAATGGGAAAGCAGATGAACATTACAGGTGACTTATAATGCTTCCCTGAGCAGGTGAGGGTAGGTGGTCTACACAAAACATGTTCATTACATTTTGTGTTCAAATTTTCTTCAGATTTCAGTCTCTTTTGAGCTACAGTCTCTGTAAATCCAAATAATCTCCTGTTAGCCACGACCCTTATCTCAGAGATTGCACTCATGTGAAAATGGCTGCAAACGGATGCACATTTTTACAACCGTACATCTTTGAGAAGCAGAAGTGGAGCCTCCTACACAACCAATAAGAATGCAGCAAGTTGTTTCTTGATGCTAAGTCAACAACTAACCACTTGTATTTTCCAGCAGCCATTGTACAACGGTAAAACCATCCAACCAAATGTGCTGGAGCTCAGCTTCGGTTGCTAAGTAACTTAACAATCAGAGCGTTTTTGAAACAACTCATTTACCAAACACCAAAAAACAAACATAACATACATGTTTTTTAAGCACTTAGGCTGTTTTTAGAAGCAGTTGAGACCCAAATGGAAGTGTAAAAACTTAAAAAATGTGAATTCTGCATAATAAGTTCCCTTTAATTCTCTCAAACTCCATTCCCAAAGCATCAACTTGTGGACCATTCTTAAAAGCCAATCAAGTATTTAGCTTGTTAGCTAAATATCTAGTTATCAAGCCAAATATTTAGTCTAGCTAAATATTTGCTTGCTAATTGCATATTTAGTTTGAAACTGTTACATATAGACAAAGTGGTGAAAATATCACTTTGAAAAACAGTCTTTAATTTTCTCCAAAATAACCCAAATTATTTCCGATAATGTTTGACTAATTTGACAAGCGACTCCCCATTGTTGGAATATTATAATATAGGACTCACTCAGTAATGGAATAAGGAACATATTCATCTGTGTTGTACATTTGATGGGTTCTGTGGTAAAAATAATTACCAGATTTAAATATTGTCCCTGAATACATCGACCCACCGCCTGCTTGGAGTCACATGAGGCTGATTAACCAGCATAGCTCTCCTCAAAACAAAGCTTTTCTTTTAACTAAATGACTTGAGCGTGATCGTGCTGCCCATGTTGCCGGGCGGACAGGATTTCTCTGGGTAACTCTGGAAAACAAAGTTTCCTCCTCTTCGCTCAACAAACCGGTAAGTTTTAGTCATAATAGATTAGAAACTGCTTGGCAATGCTTTGGAGATTGTTTTAGTTAATTAAATGTGATTGTTAGGAAAAACTGAAACTATTTTCAACTTAAGTCAAATGCATGTTTTTATCCTCTTGTCTGAACTATTCTAATGTTTCCTCTAAGGATAAAAAAGCCTTTTTGCCACAGCAGCGGCTGATTTTACCATGTCATCACCACAGCAAATGGATGAAATGAGAGTGAAAAGAGGAATTGTGGTAGGTTATTATGCTCACTTTCCAAATGTCGTAAACCAAAACTCTTTATGTTGAATCCAAGCAGCTAGAAGTTATTGTAATATTTAAGGTAGATCTGATCAATAGTTTTCTGAACTTTCTGTCAGGCCAAACAATAAATGTTTAATAATTGGGGCTTACCGTGGCAATGCACTCCTTTAATGGATCAAGTGATTTTTTTTGTCTATTTTAAGCAATTATTTACTTAGAACAAGCTCCTACTTCTTGCTAAAAAGTTATTTGTAAGTTAGTTTTGTCTCATTTGAAGTGTACTAGGACGTTTACACTAGAAACTAGACCAAAATTACTTTGTAGGATTTAGTTTTTGCAGTGAATGTTGAGGAAATCTGAAGAAACTCTTGAAAATGTTTTCAAATCAGATACAAGAAATTAAATACTTGACAAATTAAAAATCCAGAAAGCTCGTGCAACTTTTTATGAACAAAAAGTTTACAAGCAAGTCCAGCTCACTGAAAGTAAAAAAAAAAAAATGTTGTTTTTTTTTTGCAGATAATCAACTGTTGTGTTAAAATGGCATTTAGTCTTTTGAATAATGTTTTCCATCATCTTACCGGTACAAACGCAATTCTCGTCACACTTCGGCGAACTTCGGTTGCTATGGAGTTGCTATGACAACAATAAACAAGCCACGAGCTTAGAACTAGCTGCATCGTTCCTTAAATACATTACAACTATTACTTAAGTTTTTGAGTACTCTACCCACCTCTGTGTAATACTATGATAAATATCAGCGATATTTACAGTAGTTTTTACTGCCGAACTAGCAACATTAGCTTAGCTAATGTAGCTTTTATTTGCTAGCTAAGGCGGACGTGTATGTAACAGAGAGAAGAGCTCGTGTGTCTGTGTGAGTTTTGATCTAAATTATTATAGTGAAGGTTGTATGTATTTTTGATCAATGCGTTTGTTTGGAGCCACCTAGTGGTGTGATGAGTGACTGCATGCAACGGGTCCGTCAGGCACTCTCGCGGCTTCCTCCACCAGAATTCTGAGGAGCGCTGGTGGAGCCTGTCGGACCACTTGGCTGCGGTCAATCACATTGTGAGGAGTTTTTCATCTTTTGTTGTGCTAGGTGACCAACAACACAATAAGAAGAGTTGCATGTAGCCTACTGTTTGTGCACGTACTCTGCCAGTGACTAGAACCTTCTTCTTATTCACAGGAAGGAGCTCGTGCTTCCTTTACAAATCCGTTGAAACATTAATAGTATGCGGCCATGGTTTCAGGTGAAGCTCCTCCATATTGTTCACTTGGCAGTTAACTAAATCTTAACTTAGTTGACTAAAGATCGGAGGCAGCTTGTCCAACTCCTCGGACACGTTTTCCTTCCTCGTCTCATATGGGTCCATCCCAACAGTAGCCTTTTTTTTCATGTGTCTTTGTATCACACATTAGTTAAGAGTGTCCATATGGTTTTTTTTTTTTTTGTTGGTCTCAATGGCACGGATCACTTTCGGCGGGAGCTTTCAGGTGATCTGCTTTAAAACGCCACCTGGATGATTTGCCTGATTTGCGGCTGTTGTATTCACTCATGTTTTCTCTCTGCTGCCTGGTCCAGATCAAAGACGACTGGCCTGGCTACAACCTGGATCTGTTCACCTACCCTGAACATTACCACGACGACATTGAGAACGTCTACATTCCCCACGGAGTCATCATGGACCGGTACGAACACAGACGCATGATGTGTCGGTAAACCGTCTCCTGCCGTGTGGTTTTCTCCTCCTGCTAAGGATAGAGCGCCTGGCCCGGTACGTCATGGAGGACTTTGAGGACAGTAAGATCATGGTGCTGTGCGTCCTGAAGGGAGGATACAAGTTCTGTGCAGATCTGGTGGAGTTCATCAAGGTTTTGGGGCGCAGCTCCAACCGGTACCTGGAGACCCGGGTGGAGTTTATCCGCCTGAAGAGCTACCTGGTAGGCAAATCGCATGGAAAGCTGACAGCTTTTCTGTTCCTCTGGTAATGATCTGGATAAAAACTTTAAATAAATTCATCATTTGTTGCAGAAACATAAATATTTGGAAAAAATTCAAGCTAATTTAGTAATGATTAATCGTTAATTGCAGTATTTTACGGGACACCCCCCCCCAACATATTCAGAATAGTAATTAAGCCATATATGTATTTATTGGATTTATTAAATTAATGCTTTAGTATTACATTTTAGGTATTATTTTTAGATTTTACAGTGCAAAAACACAACATTTTACCAGGTATATTTGGTTTAGATTAGATACCTTATTACACTTTAAATAAGACAAAACTAACTTACAGGTTACTTCTCAGCAAGATATGGGAGCTTGTTTTAAATCAATAATTCTTTAATATGGGGAAAATATCTTGTTATAAGTAAAATAAAAGTGAAATTTGTACTTTTTTCATCAATATTATGGAATTATTGACAAAACAAGGTTCTATGTCTTTCTGAAAAATTACTTGTTAGTTATTTTTGTGTTATTTCAAGCATAGTAAAACTTTTCATTAGAAACTAGATTAAAAACTTGGTAAAATGTTTGTTTATGCAGCGTGAACACGTCAGTGTTTGACCACCGGGTGTCGCTGTTGTTCCGGTTTGGTGAGGAAGGATTTCTCCGAGAGTGAAAACACGATCCTGCCAGTATAGATAGATTCAGCTGCCTTTGCCAAGAAAAGCATCTCTGGGGAATGATAAAGATGTCTTTACAGTGATATCACTGAGTGCTTTTGAACACTGTCATCTGGACGATGTTATTTTATGGTGTGTTTTTGGCATACGTCTGAATTATGTTTCCCTGCATGTGGCCACATTCCTTTCACTCCCTTTCCTGCACAAGACAAGATGACAGGTTTTCTGAGTCAGACAAGGTCAAGAACATTATTTTTTGTTTTTTCTTTACATAAAAAAATCCTGCATATTAAAGTTATATATTTCTGATCCACTGCTCATTTAAACTTCTTTAAATCACCCATTGTTGCTTGTTTTTTGCTCACAAAACGTTTTGTAATCTTGTACCGTCCGCTTCAACTTTCTCACTCATTTTCAGTCAGACCATTTGTCATGTCTATAATTTATTGAAAAATACAAAAAAAAATAACAGACCTCAAGAATATAGCATAAAATAGATGATTATAAAATATCCTGTCTGAGATCTTTGCTGTATATTTTCCCTTATAAATCACTTTCAGATACTATTAGAATATGATTAATACTTCTTCTTGTCCACTATCATGATTCCTCAAGGAAACCCAAAATAAAAAAGCTGCCTAAACACTGCAAAAACACAAAACCTCAACAATAATATAATAAAAATCTGACATAATATTGGAAAAATGTCTTGTTATAATTTAAAGAAACTACCAGTAGAACGAGCACTTTAAAAATTCAATGTTAAGAAATTATCGACTTAAAATAAGCTCTTATTTCGCAATGAAGAGCTACTTGTGAGCTAGTTATCTTATGTCAGTTATACAAAAAACATATTTACACTAGAAACTAGACAAAAAGTATTTGGTAAGGTGTTTTTGCAGTCCAGAAGAGCACAACAAAGTTTGCAGACGATGCAAATTTTTATTAATGTTAATATTTTCCCATAATTAATGTAAAATGGAGCTTCCTTTGTTAGATTGTGTAAAATATAAATTAACTAAACAATTAATGATCATCATAGATCTTTGTGAAACAGTTAAAAGTCAAATCTTGTGTTTTCTTTCCTCCAGAACGACCAATCAACAGAGGATCTGCACATCATTGGAAGCAGTGATCTGTCTTTTCTACGCGGAAAGGTTTGTTTGTTTCAGTCTGCTCCCAGCCTGAAGGGGGCGCTGTTAGACTTGTTGTTGGCATGGGGTTCAGACCGAATCTGGAATAATGTGGAGAATGAAAACAGTCATTTGGAAATATTTGGGTATCAATGCTTTACTTCCTGTTCCTTTTGTCTCAATGAAAAATGTTGATTTCCTGTTTTGGTTTGATTTTAATGACTTTATAGGAAATCTATTACATTCATATCCATCCATCAATCCATCAATCAATCAATCATTCTATTGGTCTCTCTGTCCATCCATTTGCCCTTTCAGGGGGTAGAAAGTATCAAACTCTCTGAAACTTTCCTCCATGTGAATCTGGTGTGTCTTTACCAAACTGCCTCTTTCTGCACCCAGCTAGATATTAATCAGACCTTTCAGGATGGACATTTGGACTCTTACTGTACATATACTGAGCGTTTAACCCTGAAGAGCTGTCAGGAAAGACTGATGAATCAGGGCAGAAATGTTACAAACTCAGCTGAACGTGAGCACAAACATGCCTACACTGTATAGTCCTATGGCTAAAAGCAGAAAGGTTGACGCCATCATATCTGGAAAAACTGATGACTTTATACTTCCTGTCCCTTATGCAATAAAATAGAAGAACTAAGTTATTTTAAAAAGTAGCCGTTTTAAAACTACAGTGTTGATATTTTTAAACTCATACTGCGACATGTGGGTTTGTTTAAGACTTGGAAGAGGAAATAAATAACATAATACAGCAGAAACTAAATTTCCTCTTTAAATCCTTGTTTTCATACAACCTAGCATCATTGCAGCACAGCTAGCTGCTGCAAGACATCACAAAAAAGCATTTTAGATATAATGTGAGCCATTGCTTCAGAAATAACACAAATACTCCTACAGTTGCTCATGATATGTTAATTAATTGGCAAACAAAACACTAACGATGAGGCTGATGATGATCCTCAACTTATTGTACAAGCTAGCATTAGCAGTGCAGCACAGATAGTGCTTGAGAAAAAATTAGATATGTAAGATTTGAAACCTCCAACAAGTAATTGCTTTTCGCATAATACAGTTACTGATGAGGTTATCTGTTTATTGCTGAGACAATAATACACAGAAAAAGATAAATAAATCAGTTGAGATCAAATGTACGACTTCTTTGTGTTTACGTACAAGCTAACATTAGCACCTCAGTGCAACTAGCTGCTAAAAGTAGCAGTTTCAAGTTCTTGTGTATCTTTTTGTTTAATAAAAAAAAGAGGAGCAACAACTGGTGTAACTGGCCATAATGTTTATTAAAAGCAAATAAATTTAGCTCTAACACAAATTAATCTCCACTTTTTGTACCTATTTGAGTAAAAGCATTAGAAATGCTGCGCTGGAAGCAAAAAAACAGTATTTTAAAAGTCCCACAAGTACTTGTTTTATGAAAGTTTATTGTCTTTTTTTTCCATATATTTATTAATTCAATACCCAATAATGGTTGTGCTGAGTATTTTTAATGTTAGGGACATCTTAGGAACATAATAAATAAAATCAATAAAAACCTAAATCGCTAACACATCCAGCTCAGATTAAGGCATCGAGTTTCTTTAACTTGGCCCGATTAGTTCAGTGTCTCAAAGCGTGATGTGAAGGTTTCCAGGTACAGACTGAATAAAAATTGGCCAGCTGTCTGCATTCTCTCCAATCGCTCTCCCTAAACCATAGACACGCTCACAAAGAGTCCTCACAGCCAGAAGAAGAAGAATTCATCAGAAAACCCAGAAGCAGCGGGGCAATCGCTCAGCACCCGGTCACTCTGGTGACTTCTGGTCATTGTAGAAAACAGATGTTTCATTACAGCGGAGAACTGAAAGAGTTGTCTGTATTTTTTAGCTAAGACAGTGAAGATGCAGCCAACTTTGTTGCCATAGAAACCCCCCCATGGAAACAGCCTTGCTTTTATTCTCGCTTTGCTTGAACGGTGTGAAAACTCCAGGATGACTTACTTACTGATGTTTTTCTACCTTTTTCTTGTTTCACATGCGACCCAGAGTGTGCTCGTTGTTGAGGTGAGTCTATAAACTGTATAGTTTTTATTTATGACGTGAAATTAATTTGCTTGTCTTGGTTGTCACCAATTGCAACTTTTTCACGTTTCAACCAGAAACTTCAGTGTTTTAATTGGGATTTTAGGTGACTGCACAACATAAAACGGGGGTGACCAAAGTGTGGCTCCGGGGCCATTTGTGGCCTTTGGACGATTTTTTTTAGCTCTCCAACTGCAGTTCAAGAATGACTTTTTGTACCAAGTGTATAATTATTATTAACTTTCTTTTTTCTTTTTTACAATGGAAAACATGAAGTAAAACACAAAACATTCATCTTTTCACAACCAAAAATGTCCAAGTAGTTTGGGTCTGTCACTTAAAATTCAAATAAAATGTACAAAAGTTTGTGGTTTGAACATGTCAGGATGTGGAAAAACTCAAGAAATATGAAAAACTGAACAATATGCACTGCAAAAACACAAAATATTACCAAGTATTTTTGGTCTAGATCTTAGTACAGTTGAAATAAGATAAAATGAAATTACAAGTAAAAGGTTGAGCAATACATATGAGCTTGTTTTGAGTCAGTAGTTCCTTAATATTGATGAAAATGTACCAGTTCCATTAGCAGATTATTTCACTTATAACATGGAAAAATGACTGCTTTAAGTAAAATAATTACCAAAGAAAGAAGTGGATTTTCATCAATATTAAGGAATCGTTTAGTCAAAACAATCTCCCACTTCTCGCTGAAGTTAGTTTTCTTATTTTAACATATTTGCACTGGAAACTAGATCAAAAATACTGGATAAGATTTTGTGTTTTTGCAGTGAATGCATCAGATGCATCTGATAATGTAGTTTTATTAAATATTTAAAAACAAATGTTTTCAAATATTTAAATGTATTTAATTGGTCTAAATTAAATAAATTAATTGAAATATTTTATAATATTTAAATGTAAATATTTTCAATTTAAAAATATTGGTTTTATTCCAGTAATTTGAGTAATTTCTTGGATGCTACGTTTAACTTTTACTTGAGTAAAATATGATGAAGTGATGCTTCTCTTACTTGAGTACAATTTTTGGGTGTTTTGCCCACCTCTGATGACAAACATACAAAATATTTTATGTACAAAAATGCAGAAAAAGTCAGTGCATAAGTTAAGAACATGTAATCTCTAAGAATATTAAAGAACATCTTCTGATGTAAAACTTGCAGTAAAAATTGAGGTTTCCTCTGGCTTCTTTCTTCGCATTTACAGAACAAACATTCACAGAAATGTGGAAGTTTTCCAGTATCAGGAAACTTTCTGGGGGGAAAAACCGATCTGTGATTCTTTGTATCTTCATATCTCTGGTCTCAATGATCCGGATCCCTCCCTCCCTCATTGCTCCGGCTTCCTCTGCTCTTCCCTTCCCTCAGGCCATCGTCGACACAGGAAAGACCATGAAGGCTCTTCTGAAGCATGTGGAGACCTTTGAGCCAAAGATGGTCAAGGTCGCGGGGTGAGTCTGCGTCTCGGTCGTCCCAAAGTTTTTCCACTGTGAGGGAAATGCCGAGCGCATGATGAGCAGGAGGACAAGATGTCACTTTGTGTGTGTGGGCAGCTTTTCCAGAGATCAGAGGGAAGATTATCATCTTGCTGCACACATGGCTTATTGTAGCGCTTTATTTCCTTTTCTGTTTATGACAGAAAAGCAGAAACTTAGCCAGTCAGACCTATAAATCAATAAGAAATCAATTAATTAACAGTGATTGATGTGTTTCAGTCTGTTGGTGAAGAGACTCTCTACCATGACTGAAAGTCTGACAGACTGTAAGTATTTTTCTATAACTAACAACTGCTTTAGTAATCAGTTAATCTATCAATTTTCCTGATGATTAATCGGATATAAAAATGGCACATTCTACATTCTACTTGCCTAAAATGCAATTTTAGGCAATTAAATCTAGTAAATTTGAACCAGGTGGAGCTGAAAGTAAGGAGGCCAGTTGAGGCATTTTGGTTAAAACATTTACAGACAAAAGTTTTTTTTTTTAATCTTTAATACAAAATGTATGCATTACAACTAATGATTATTTTAGTAATCAATCTAATTTCCTGATGATTAATCGATTAATCGGATACAAAAATGCCACATTTTACAGATATTTCTTAGGAGTTTTTTATACAAAATTAAAATTGCATTAAAAGCATCCTAATAAACAATTATTTAGATACTTTTTAAAATGAGAAAATAATCATTTTGTTACCTAAAATACAGTAATGTAGCATTCTTTTAGTAAATTTGAACCAGAAGAAGCTGAAACTATGGAGTTTTGGTTAAAACATTTACATATAAAAGTTGTTTTAATCTTAAAAGCAACAGTTTAGGCTTAATTACTGCTCTGAATATGTTGCTGTTCGTCAGCAAATTGCCTTTTTTGAGTCTGTATACTCCAGTTAAATTTTTTTTTGTAAGCGATTGTTTCTGGTTGCTTTTATTTATTTATTTATTTTATTTCAATTTTTTTATTTCTAGTCTACTACATACAGTCATTCTCGTCCCGCAGGCCAGCAGATTACACACATAAAATGCTCCATCGCATTTGTCTTTGCTACGTCTGTAAATATTAATATGTCAATGCCAAATTTACTTATAGCACTTTTAAAACTAAGTTAATACTGCACCAAGGTGCTGTACAAAATCAATAGCACAATAGAATAAGTTGATAGAGGAAAAAAAAGTAAAATAAAACATCACAACAGAAAAGTTACAGTATCAGGCCTCACTTAAATGAAAAGGAATAAAAATAAGTTTTAAGAAAAAGAATATGCATGTTTTTGAAACTATAAGGAAAATATGTAGTTGTATTTTGATGCACAACACGTTGGCTCAAACGTCTGTTTGTTTTGGCAGATGTTGGATTTGAAATCCCCAACCGATTCGTGGTCGGCTACGCCTTGGACTACAACGAGTACTTCCGTGACCTGAACGTAAGTCCTGAGTTTGCTGCTGCTGATCTCGTGACCTTTTGAAAAGCTGTGGAGAAAGAGATGAAAGAGGCGGAGGCGGGAGAGCAAACACAGTAAATCAAAGCGGTTCTCTCCTCCTCTGTGAAACCTAAACTCACCCAACAGGTATCCTCCCTGTCTGAGGAGGTTTTACATGCAGCTGCAGCGTTTTATAAGAGCGGTTTATGAGAGTACAATCATTTGAAAGACAGAAGCATCCAGGAGAGTCTGCTTTATGTTTGCACCATTTGATTTGTACTGTCCGTTTTAGTGGCACGGACGTCCATTACAGGTAAAACCAGAAGTAGCTTGGAAGAAAAACTAATTCTGCTGACATGGAAGCTAAAAGAAAACGTTTATTAATGTTACTGAGGCTTCAAAAATACACTTCAAAAATACACTTCACTGCTAAAACACAAAATCTTACCAAGTATTTTGGTAAAGTTCCTAGTTCAAATGTCTTAGTTTCAACTCACAAAAAACTTTTCAGCAAGATAAAGGAGCTTGTTTTAAGTAAATAATTCCTTAATCTTGATTTAAAAAAAAATAAAAATAAAAAATACTTATTCCACTGGCAGATTATTTCACTTTTAACAAAACATTTTCCCTTCTTATAAGTAAAGCTGAACTAAGACGTTTTCATTATCAAGACATTATTGACTTAAAACAAGCTCCAATTTCTCACTGAAAGTTACTTGTAAGTTGTTTTTTGTTCAAGTGTATGAAGACATTTGCACTAGAAACTTGGTAAAATGTGATGTTTTTGCAGTGTTGGCAACATTTTCCAGCAGATTACTCGACTAAACAAGCAAATATCATCTTATGCTTTTCTGATCAATAAAGCTTGAAATATATGTTTATTCTATAGTTAAAATAACAATCAATATATGGTATTAAGATTAGTTTCACATTTTCTAGTTTTGCAAACATGCAAGTTAGGTGTTTCATCCTGTGTCAACCTTTGCAAATAAATTAATTAAATTATTTTTTATTTCAGTAGATAAAACTAGTTTTCTGTGCTCTTTCTTCCAAACCTGGACGTTTATTTCAGGTCAGAAATCAGTCAGTAGAAATCTCCTGTCTTTATTTGCAGACATGTGAACTGATATTCACCTCCAGCCGTTGTGAAAGGCTGGCTTCACTCCCAGAACGTTATGTGCTGCATGTTTGCACTGTATGTGGCTCCTATGCATGTTTGAGGGGGCGTTGTATCTCATTGTGAAAGTTTGAAAAACCGACCTGTGGAATGTGGAGGTTTGGAGTCTCATTATCAGAGTTCAGGTTTACCCTCTTATCTGTCCTCATCCCACCGAAGAAGAATGAATCAAGCGCTCCCCCACCGAGACTCAGAGTTAGACTAATGGACGTCTTTAGATCACATTGCCTGCTTCCAAATAACTCCAGGTTTTACACAATTTATTCCTGTAGATGGAGGGTACAGTTTGCTTTTATGCAAAATGGAAAGTTGCATCTATTGACCCTTTGCAACTACGTCACTTTTCATTCGAGGCGCCATGATGGACGTCGGAAGTGAGGGACGGGAGTCTTGAACAGAGCGACTGAAATTGTTTTTTCCAGTTTATTCAGGGCTTCTACTTGTTCGAGTCGAGCTCATTTCTCTGTGACGTAACACACCTGGTTGGGGCTCACAGACGGCGGTGTTTACACAAATTGGAAACGGCTAGCTTAGAAACAGACCGTATCTACTCCCTCCTGACGTGTTGATTAAATTACAGACTGCCTGAATTCACACCACGTGATTTATATCACTATGTCATAAACGGCGTTTCCCCTTAAACTGGAGCAGCCTTAAAAATGCTAACCAGTTTTTTCTATACATGCTAGGCTACAAGACGGTGCGACATTGTTTCCATGGTTACTAATGGTTAGACGCGTACCTTCTCTATAATGCGATATTTAACATCTTTCTAATAATACTTATAAAGTATATGAATGTTAGTCTTCTTACCTTGTAAAAAGTGTTTGCTGCTAATCCGCATTTACACCGAGGGCTGCCAGTCATTATAATTAACCGCTGCTTTCTATCACCGCCGTATCTTTCCTCATTAAAAGCTAAAATAAAATGACGAGTTCGGTTTGTGCAGCCTATGATAACTTTTAAAGTGAAATCAACTGAATAGAAGCTATATTATGTTACAGATGTCTGTTTTTAGACGGGCTTTAAAGGAGCGCATTGGTTGTTTTGACGTCCGTCATGGCGGAGCTCTGGAGAGCGTGACGTCACGCGCAAAAAGTCAATAAAAGGAAGTGAAAATGCAGCGAATTTAACATTTGGCACACACTCATTTCCCCCTCTTTTTTCAGCACATCTGCGTCATCAGCAAAACCGGAAAGATGAAGTACAAGATTTAGAGAATTAAACCCATTAATTATGCATTGTTAAAAAATATACTAGCCGTTTTCAGCAGTGTGGCTGTGTTTAATTTTAATTATTTATATGTCATTATTTTTTACATATTTTCATGTGGTTCAGATAAATTGTATTTGTAATATGGTTATATATATTGACTTCCTCTTTGCTTTGTTTAGACCTGTCACAATAAAAAAATTTGAACGATAAATTGTCCCTTAAGTTCTTGCGATAAACGATATTGTTCGAAGGTCATTTTAAGTTTTATATTGTAATGTCACAGAAATGAAAGAACACATTCTGAAAGATCAATACATATTTAACTCTGTAACTGGAAGATATTTTAAATATTCAAATAAACAAAACAGAAGTAACAAAATGAATCATGAAGTCTGTAAACAAAATTGTCCTTCATAAAATAAGGTCTAGTTAAGGCGAAAGCACTGACTGAAGACTTTTGTTGTCTAATTTTTAATATAGAGAAACAATAAATCATGCAAATTATTGAGCTTGTTTTAATTTATCATGCTATTGTTTTATTGATTGATTTATTGCAACAGGCTTTTTGTTACACAGTAAATGTTTCAGATTCTCAATCAAATGTTGATATTAACCCCTTCAGACCTGATTTATCTGCATTTTTATCTAGTTAACTCTTATTCCCCTTTGACAAAGTGAGAGATTATACTCGCATAACAATAAAATAAATGAATTGTAAAATCTCAAATAAGTTATAAAATGCTTACGGATACCTTTTTATACATTACATGGTAACACTATATAATAAAACAATTCCAGATGCCCGTTGAGATGGACAACTTTGAAAAAATCCTATAATTTAATGACTGAAAATTTCCATTGAATCTTATATTTGAGTCTGTTTGTTATGTAATTTTCAAATATTTAATGATGGTTTGATCTGTTACTTAAGCAGGCTTTCTACCAAATACATTTTTTTTTTTTTTTACTATAAAGTAATTCTTGGATCGATACTTTTTACTTTTACCAGATTAAAACTATGTTGAAGTAGTGCTACTCTGAATATAATTTTTGGATGCTCTGCCTACTTAGAATACAGAATGATGCTAAAATTGGATAGCTAATTCTTTGTCGAGGTGAACACAGGGACCAAAAATATGAAGAAAGAAAAGCTGTTCACTACAAGAGGACATGGGTGACAGATGGAGGGAGCTTATGGACCTTGGCATCCTCACCGTTGGATGATTCCCACTCTGACTCATGGAAAACAGTGGGCGTTGTCCTCAAACTGCCGTCTTTACGCCACTTTATTCAAGCTAGTTTCAACTTTTAGCTTCCTTTTCCTGGAGCTTGGAATGAATAACTGACAGATTTAACTGCAAACAAATTAAAGCCATCATTTTTTATGTCATTTATGTCAACTTCTTTCTGCAGAGTAATAATTAAAGAGTTTGACACAAGAAGGCTTTTTTGCTTGTTTTTTGGGTCATTGGAGAAAAGGGTATAAATACTAATATGTCAAAACTTAAACCTTTCTTACTGGAAAGCAGTATCAATTAAAGACATAATTTCAGTATAAGAAAAATGTTGCCTTAGTTTAAAAATAAAAACTTAAATCACTTCACTTGAATTTAAATAATCCTTGACTCTTTGGCATCATGTATTTTGCCATCATGTTATTTTAATCTGTTAAAACCGCCGCTTTTTTGTCATCACATCTTCGCCTGCCTAGCACATCAGGTAAGTGTTGAATTAGAAGATCACGCTACTAACTTAAGGAGCTGGTTGAGTGTTTATTCTTCAAAGCAGAACCGCATAACCTACGTCTTGGATCCTACACTCGACTCTGGACCGTTTCTCATTCCCAATTAATTGCCAAAAAAGGAAAAGAACTCTGAACGCAAAGGTGTACGTAATACAATAGTTGGCAGGTATGCTACTAAAAAAACATGCCTCCAAACCAAAGATAACGGTCCAACTGCTCTACACTGCCTCTCTAAGATAAATGATGTGCTGCTATTTGGAAAATTCAAAACCTTCAGGGAAGTTTGAAGTCCTTAGTTTAAACATGTTGACTCCATATATCTTTGCCTGACATAGAATACAATACAATACAATAGCATACATACTGTAGGTTTGACAAGTTTGAGCCAGAAGTGATCCTCGCCATCTTGGTAGTGCAGTGCAGTGCAAATCATATGAACCATGGCTTTCAGACCAAACAAAAGGACAGTAGACTGACATTTTGACTAATGTGCAAGAGAAAGATATATATTAAAATCTTTGCTGTCTGGATCGACAGGTAAGAGACGGAGACAGGAAATACATACAGCGTGGACAAACTGCCTCTCCTACAATGACATGGTTCACTACCTGTTGAGCACGAAGAGTGCGCACGCCAAGCAGGAACTAAACAGTGTTTCAACGGCTTTGTAAAGGGCATACAAACTCTTTGTGTGAATAACAAGAATAACTTACATGTAGGCTACATGTTTGCCTTAGCTTGTAGATAAAAGCTACATTAGCTAAGCTAATTTTACTGTCATGACAGTTGCTGTACCTACCAAGATGGCTGCCAGCTACAATGTTCCCGGAATTGTGACATCACGTGAGAACTATACTTTATTGATTCCCAAGGGGAAATTGCTTATTATAAGACATTAGAATATCCTGAATGTCGGTGAGCTTTTATTCAGTTCACACCAAGGTGCAGAGGAACAAGATGATTAAAAACCAGTAGGAAATGATGCTGATTTCTGTTTCTTTCTGTCTGTGCTGTCTAGGCAACAAAGACCCACAATGTACCACTGACTGAAACCCCATGTATCCTTATCATAAAACATCAGCACTTGTTGGTAGTTGTTAACTTATCCCAGCACTAATGCCCCCTGCATTGCCTTGGGAACTCGGCGGCCATTGTCTGTCGCCTTGAGCCAGGGTTTGGTGAAAGCGAGAGCAGACAAAAAGCCCGGCAGGTTTCTCATGCTGCAGCTTTGTGGAGCTTCGCCGGGGGAACAGAGGCTGGGGCCGGTCCGGAAAAGTGTACTACAGGTAAACTGCGACCAGCACAAAAGGAACAAAACCGGGATTGTCCAGTTGAATGGCCACACATCCCAGCTTTTGACATATGAAGCCGGTGGTTACAGATGGAGAGCTGGGATTTGATTTCACCTCAACAGAACAACACATAAAGCATATTTAATCTGTAGACCTAATCAGTTTATCTGGTTTGGTTGGATTAGAAAATTTAAGAAACACAGTTTTACTGGAAATATGACATCTCAGGTCTGGTAAGTATTAAAAACATCTCGGACTGAGTTTTTGGTTAAAAAATAAAATTTAAAGGGCCAATTTTAAAAGGATTTATCAAAAGTATTGTTTTGTGTATTAAAAATCCCAACACTGGAAAAGGTGTGGAAAAAATTATCTCAAAAAGCAAGGACATTTTTTTTAGGAATATCACTCAAACATTTCTCCTGCTTTGTATTCTTTGTTTTTCCTTTTAGAATAAAATAGACAAAGGGGTAGTTCTCTCATATGTGTCACACTTCCAAGAACTTTGTAGCTGACAGCCATCTTGGTAGATACGTAACTAACGTTCGTGTCAGTTGCTATGACAACAATAAACAAGCCACAAGCTTAGAACTAGCTCTCGCCTCGTTCCTATCCAACTTTTCAACAATATAAGTACATTACAACATTACGCGATCACAATTTTTGAGTACTCTACCCTCCTCTGTGTAATACTAAGATAAATATAATTTATATTTACTGTAGTATTTGCTGCCGAACTAGCATCATTAGCTTAGCTGATGTAGCCTTTATCCGCTAGCTTAGACGGACATGTTGCCCACGTGTATGTTACGCGAACTTACTCTGCCAGTCACCAGAACCTTGCTATTCATTTGAAACGAACTACATATTGTAATATAATGTGATCGCAGCATTGTTAAATTATCTGATTAACCACATTCATTTTAACCAGGTAAAATTAATGCTGGACCCTTGTTATTTATTTTATTTTTTAGAAATTATTTCATAAATCAGTTATCAATAATATCAATTAGATTATCAGATATCATATTATATCCTATTAGAGTCTTGATCTTTCCAATTAGGGTTGATAAATGTTTTCTTTGCTGCTAATGTGAAACTACAAGCCGTATATTAGAATTTGACCTTCTGAAGTCAAACCATATTTTTACTTCATTGGTGTACCATGGTTTACAAATAGAAAGAACATCCTCTGCAGCGTCACTTGGGTTTGAGGCTGCGTTTCGTCCAGTCATCCAACTCAGTGCCAGATCCACTTACACAACCAGGAGTCCGCAGTGATCCTCATCCTCTTAACCCTTAAACTAAACCACAGGTTAAGAAAAATCCTCATAGAGCAGCAGTACATGAGCGTCTGATGACGATGGGACAGAGAGGCCTTCTTCCACAAAAAAATTAAACAAAAGAAGAAATAAAGACGTATTATGCAGAGTCCTAATCCAAGCCCAGCCTGGCTTTGAACTTGTGTTCATCTTCATGTAATGTCCTAATCCAGCCAAACATTTTTCTCCCATGGAAGAGCTGGTAATCTGCTGCTGGTAATCTGCTGCTGAGTTGGGCAGGAATTACTTAAATTTACTCAGCTGAATAACTTGTTGGAAAAATTTACTTTTAAGAATATTTTTTACTTTTACTTGAGTATTTATTTCATTACTCTCAAGTAAAATTTCTGGACACTCAACACACTAAGAATAACTTCACTGACTAAAGAACAAGCTTGTTTTAACCAAGACTCACACTTGCAGTTTTAAAGTTTCATAAGTTTTATATTTAAAAAAAATTATTTGGCAATTTTTATCTTTTGCCTGATTTCTGTTTATAATTATGTCATTTATATGAATCATTTTTCATTTATTTCTTAAATTACCAACATTTCCACATAATTTTATATTTTGCTCTGATGTAATTTTTAAATATTAAATATTAAATAATTGATGTTTTGGTACTTGAGTAGACTTTTTACCAAATATTTTTTACTCTTACTTGATTAACTTTGACGATGATTACTTTGTACATGTAGTTTGAGTAAAAATATGTTGAAGTATCATTACTCTTACTTGAGTAAAATTTCTGGATACTCTACCCACTGTGAGTAACTTCAGTGAAAGAATAGACATGTTTTAACCAAGATACACACACATGCAGCTTTTAAAAAAAAAGTTTCATAAATTTTATACTAAAAGAAATTGATTTGGAATTTTAACTTAAATATTAGTTTATTATGATCATTATTAATTTAATACCAAGAAGTAGTTTTGGTTGAGAAATTAAATGTTTTTCCATTTATTTTTGCATTTTGTGGTGTACAAAAAAAAAACAATATATATTTGTCAAAGTTCTGAACATTTGGTCTCAGGGTTAAACTGGTCCATAACTGTACTTTCAGGAAAAATATGTTGAAGTACTTGAGTACAGTTTTTGGTACTCTGCTTGTATCTCAGTGTATATTTGGAGCAAAAGCTACAGAAAAGTTGGGACCTTCCTCCCAAATTGGGAATAGAAGGAGGAGGCTGCATGGCTGTAAACCAGTAAAAGCTTTTATGGTTTCTGGAAGAATTTTTATGCACACATGTAATCCAAAAAGATGCTGGGAAACAATAAGCACAAGTTCTGTTTCTGCAGAGCTTAACGAGCAGGTTGCATTAAATGAATCTGCACCTCATGTTTACCATCACTTAATGCAGAGACCCACATCCATCAGATGAACTTCTCCATTGTCTGGATGAGAGCGCACAAGCTCTGTAGACAATAGGTCCTCTCTGGAACCGGGAAAGCTTCGTTCTATTGTCCGACCTTCTATTGTGCTGCAGGAGAAGCCAGTAAACCGAACTCTGCAGGGCTTTGTCTTTGCGTGGATCATCCTGGGATTTCTTCATGCCCTGGTGGAGTCCATGCGCACTACGGTACAGTTGGTAATGGAGAGGTAGATATGATTCATTGGGAATGTTGGGAAGTTGGAAAGCTCAGCATCTGTGTGTGAGTGTTTTTTATGATGATGTAGTGGTTTGTGTGCTTTAAAGATGGAAAACGGCAACAGCTAATGTGTGGCAACAAGAGGTTAAATGGAGCAAATGTGTCATACAGATCTTGTCAGATGTATTGTTCAGAAAGTATTCATACTCTCAGCTGTCACAGAAGCAGAGTTGGATAGTAACTACATGTACTCAGTTACATTTACTTGAGTAACTTTTAGGAGTATTTTTATTACAATGTACTGTTTACTTTCATTATGAAGTATTTCTACTGTAAAATTAGTAAAATTTCTGGATATTCTACTCTATTTACTCAATTGTCTTGCTTTATTTTCTTATCTTTTGTTACTTATATCAATTATTGTCATCTGTGTCCTTAAAATACCATAATGTCTTCATCGAAACTATTTTAATAAAGGTTGCAATAATTCTTGAAGGTGAAATTTCAGTCCAGTCTCGATTATTTTTCAGCGTATGGTTTTCTTCCAGAACTGCTGTGTATTTAGCACAATCCATCTATATCAGGTCAGAAAACTTTGCTGTCCCCTCTGAAGAACAGCATGCCCATAAAATAACCCAACCTTTGTAATTTTTACATTCTAAATTTATCACTGCTTTGTGTTGGTGTATCAAATAAAATTGTATATTTGGAACAAAACACTGCATAGTGCTGTATTCCAAATGAATGGTGGTGTCAACATGATGCAGAAGTATGAAAATGTTCAAAAGCTACAATTACTTTCCCAAAACACTGCATAGCCATTGTAATTTCGTAAATTCAGTAGGGGACTTTTCTGTTTTTAATGCAGAAATGCATGAATACAGAAACAATAATGCATATATAAAAAGTACTTTTTAAATCAATAGTATATTTGTCTGAAGTTATATTTTTCAATGCATAAATAATTAAATGTGTACTAAAAACCGCATGTTTTGGCCCCAGCACCAACGTAAACAATGTAAAGCAGTGCTTTTCAGCTGGCGACCAGAATAAACCAGCTTCCACCCTTTACTGAATCCGTTATGTAAGGACTTCTCCCATTGGTCCGCTTCTCAATTCCAAATTTAAACCCGCCCTCTGATTGGACAGCGTGCTGCCAGGAGGCAAGTAGAAAGGGGGCGGAGCTGCAGCCGGGTCGGGAGATTCGTCAGTTGGTAGTTCAGATTGTCGCGCCGCCAAACGGGAGGACGGAGGAGTACTTTTTGTCTCAATTTTTCTTCGGGAGGGGGTGATTTTTTGCCTCGAATTGGATCTCTCAAATGGACGGACATGAATGAGGACCACTGGTTAAATTTTCTCGGCGTCCCTTTCGAGGAGAAATGCTTAGTGAGGGGCGTTTACCGTGTTTTTTCCAGCCTGTTTTTCCTAACAGGTAGCGAGCGGCAGCAGCGGTCAGTCGGTGTGCCGCTGAAAAGAGACTGAATATCCCGCTTTGTAATCTCCTGACAGCCCTTTTAACCCATCCGTGGATTGACGGAGGGATCTGGGAACAGCTTTACTCTCATCTCAACCATGGATATCGTGTTTTTTTCACTCTGTTATTCATGATTTGTAACAGGTAGGTTTTGTTCCCAGTTATAACAACAACCTGTCTGTCCTTGTATTTTTCTGCAGCGGTTCATAGCTGCTCCATTGAGATTTAGATTAATTAAAGTATCGGTTAAAATAATATTATTAATAATAAGGATCCTAACAGCTGCTTGGTTGCTATTTCAGGAAGCTGGGTTTTGTATCCCGTGGTTGTGGTTTGAATTATAATGGCTGTTGTCGTGCTGTCCTTGTTTGTTCACTTTCATCTCATAGAGAATCACGACTTTCCCTTTAAATCGACATTTACATCCCTGTTCCAAATGTTTTCAAAAACATTTTACCTGACGGGCATTTTTATTTTGAAATTATTCACAAATTAAATAAATAAAAACATCCTGTGCACCTGCCATCGCGCCCCTCTATCATCACTTTAGCAGGAAAATAAAACAGAATTTGTTTTTAAAAGTAGTTAAATAAATAAAAGAAAAACCCACAAATTCACTTATCTGTGTAGACTATTCAATATTGTATTAAATGCTAATAAAAATATCATATTTTGTAGATGCAACCAGAGCTGGCCCAAGACTTTTTGGGGCCCTAAGCAGATTTTCATTGGGGGCCCCCCATACCAACATGTGAACACCAGATTATTTATCATTTCTAAACCAACATGCCTGTTATCATTTGCATAATTTGTAATTAACTTACAACATACCAGTGTTATTATGGGTGTTGATTTTTATTTAACCTTTCAGAAGCAGAAAACTAAAAGATTTTGAAATGCAGTGTGATATTTAAGTGTGCCAAATTATTTCATTTATTTGAAAGTAACATCTACAGATAAATACCACATTTCCATTAAACAAGTTGGTAAGTTTGATATATTTCCCCAGCAGTGACAGCAACCAACAGCAGGAGGAAATCAACCTATTATTTGTGTAACAACTATAAAAAAAATAAAAAATATATTTTTCCATGTTTAATAACATTTTGTTCAATGCTATTTTAAATGTATATATATATTTTTATCATGCTAGTTTGGTGCTCTTGGGGGACCCCTGGTGGTCTGGGGTCCGACTCTGAATGCACCAATACAAAAGTTTGGTCCAATATTGTGTCGATATAAATCTTTTTGCTTTTGCCTGAAAAGTCGCTAAATATAGCAACAAAGTTGGCAACTTTTGGGTTAGAAGCGCACATGCAGACGTTACCTGTGGACTGGTTCATCAGTAAACCCTGTTTCATGACAAAACAAAACAACAGCAGTTTATTTTTAAACCCTTGTAAAGTTGGATAGGATTGGTTTCTCATGTACGAATCAGCTGATCAAAATATATGACATACCTCTTAAAGCTGTAGTATGCAACTTTATAAAAAAGATTTAATTTTATATACAGTGACATTATAATATTAGTCAGGTAATCTGTGAAGAGAGTGAGCTCCTCTGCCGTCTCCCAGTGCTATCTAGAAACAACCAATCAGAACCAGGAGGCGGGTATTACTTAGTGCTGTCAATCATGCTTGTGTACACACTGTTCCCCCACTTCAGCTTCTGCCTTCTCAGTCTAACTAGCATGGCCAACGTTGTTGTTTTTCCACCATCAACACATTGAGCTGCGCGTACATGAGGTTGATTGACAGCGCTTTGACCCACCTCCTGTCTCTGATTGGTTGTTTTTGACCAGGCTCTGTGCATTTCTTCAGACGGCAATAGTAGTTCAGGTAAGAGTTGGAGGACATCAATCTTTTCACAGATTTTATGTCTCATATTAAACTCTCACAACATGGTGACATTTTATATATGCTTTTATTTAAAAATAAAAAAGTTTGAAACTGCAGCTTTTAAATGCAGTGAGCTAGAAGTTAACATCTATGGTCTTCCTTAAATCTGGAGGTTCAGCCAATCAGCTCTAAGAAATGAATGGCCGCTTTACAAATGCTAGATAATGGTATATAAAGTAACATTGCGGTTTGGTGTTTCAGCTGCATTTTCTTTTGAATATTTTAGAAATGCTTTACGAAACAATCTGCAATTAGTACAAACTGACATCCAGTTTGAGGTAAGCTTCGACTGATTCCTGCCTGTTGTTCATCTGCAGATTTGGGGCCACCGATCGACATGAAGAAAGTGGATGGTGTGGATTAGGATCTTTTTATTTTCCCCCCCTTCTTTTTTTATTTTCTGTTGTTTTCTTGGGGCTTCATCCTCCTCACGTCAATGTGGGCTCTGAAGGACCTCTCCCCACTCTGTGGTTTGGAATAAATGATGGCAGCGCGTTGGAGTGATTCCCCAAAGGACACTGAAGAGCGGAAACACTCAGCCGTAGCTCCCGCCTGTCAGGTAGGTAGCTGGGGTTTCACGCTGTCGTGTGACGCTGCTGGACTGCTCCGCTGTTTGTTGTTGTTGTTTTTTGAATGCATCGCAATGTAAATAATCTTTAACACGAAGTGGACTATTTCAGACACAGTGGTGGCTCTGTAACAGAAAAACACTTGCTTGAGGAGTCGCTTGTTCTGATTTGTAACCTGAACTGTGTTAGGAAGTCGACTGGATGAGGAGAGCTGCTTTTCGCAGGTATTTTCTTGCAGAAAACTTGTGACATGCCTGAGAAGTGTCAGCGCGAGCACTGGGAGAGTGAGCTAAGCGTTGCAGCACATCTGCCAGTGTTTGGGGGTGATTGGGTTCATTTTGTCCCTCTCTTTCCTCTGACAACTGGTTAAGTGCACAATGAGAGTTTTATACTTGCAGGGCTGCTGATGTTACTGGGCTCTTTGTTGGTCTGCGTGCCAAACTCTGAAAAAGTGGCACATTGTCAAACTCATCCGTTTTTTTTTCCTTCCTCCAGCGGTTACATCATTATAATCATCACTACGAGCCAGCTCTGCAGCGGCGGCATGTTTCGGATTAATCCATCATCAGAAAATGGCAACAGTGTGTGCCTGTAATCCTCTTACTGTGTCAGAACTAGCTGAGGATGGATGATATAAACCTTTCAGCATCCTGATAGAGAGAGTTACAAACTGCAAATAAATAAAACAAAAGTCGGTAACTCAGTGATTTTCCTGAGGTTGGTTGTGATGTGTGATTGTCTGATGGAAGTGACCAGAGCGTTGTTGAAAGTGTATTAGTGGCGCCGTTTTGGAGAAATCATTAACTGAGGCGTGGTTTTGTAGCTATTAGCTTCCATGAAATCTTTCCCCTTGCATCCATCTCTGCAATCTAATAAATACTTCCCACAGCAACACTCTGCTCTGTCTCTCTGCGGAAAACTAAAACCACTACATCCTCTCAAACTCCCAGCTGTTAGACAGAAACATCCGAAGCACATCAGTCAGCTTCAAAACTCGATTTCCCTTCTCCTCAAAGGACTCTGTACCAGCTAATCAAAGATGATTTCTGACAGACTATATTGAAAAAAATAAACACAATTTCTTACTTTTGTCTATAAAAATATTCCTATGATTTTGAAGCATTTACACAATGAATTTAAAATTAAAAGGCAGAATAGGATTTTACTGGTTTTATTTAAAACGGATGTGTTGCTTTGAAAATATGGGATCATGTAATTATCTTTTCTATACCCCATTATACTTAATCTTAAAGTATAAACTCCTGATAACTAAAGGACTACCTCTCAAATAGAGCTGGGCTATATGGACAAAAAATGATCAAAATATTTTGTTCTGTATTCAACTATTTTGATGATTCAGTTTGAAGTGAACAGTTCGTTTTCTTAGTCACTCAACACAGACTGAAAGAGCAAATATTAGTAACTAACTACTTTCATTTCAAGATTGGTATGAAGTAAACACATTCTACTCTAAATCATTGTGTTACATTATGAATTATGAGTAATTGTAATGTAATTTTATCTGAACATTTGCAATTTTAGTTGCACATTTTCAGCAACAAGGCAGTTCAATGTAGTTTACATGTATTGGAAGGAAATATAAACAAAACAACAAAACCAAAAGAAAGATAAACAAAAGAAAAACTACACTTCAAAATGTTCCAGTTGATCTGGTTAGCTAAGTAGAAAGTATAAAGCTAAATATTGGTTCTCCATGTTTGATTTTTGTTCCTGGTTGCTAAATTTATGAGGAATGAACTACACTTTCTCAAGGTGGTCAAATTAGAAGAATCAATCAGAACATAGCTTCACTTCAGGCTTTAAGCATGCCGATGTGAGTCATGCAGCGGCATTTTTCAACATTAAAAAAAAAAAGTATGCTACGGTGTTAAAAGTATAGTAAAGCAATGTCAAACTGTTATTTTCTGTTGGTTTCATGCCTGTGTTTTATGGTTTCTGGAACATACAGATTATAAAAAACCAACTTAGTGAATATTTCATGGCTGAGTGCCCAGAATGAGAAAGACAAACCCGAGATTTACAGCTCTAACCGCCGTCCCTCCAGGCTATGATGAGAGCTGAGGGCCCTCATCTGCATCGTCTTGACTTGATAATCAGGGGGTCTCTCCTCCACAACGGCCCCTGCAGCAGACTCAGACACATCCCGCCTGTCAGAGCCGGAGCATGGCAGCAGCATGGGGGTAATTTAGGCCCAGCTGCTCTGATCATTAAGAGAAAAACACCCTGTGTGTCGCTCACAATCCTGTCCTCGTTCGACCTGCTGTCATGGTTAAACCAACCGGGTCGGTCCAACCAGCTGAGACCCTCAGCTGGTTCTGTCTCAGGGGTAAAGAACCCGACTGATAAATATTTTATAATAAGAGCAGCTCATTTGTTATCTCATTTACATTTTCACTCTGTCTGCATTTTTACCATCATATACTGGAATAAATGAGGTGTTTGATTCATCTCATTTCCATCCATCCATCCATCCATCCATCCATCCATCCATCCATCCATCCATCCATCCATCCATCCATCCATCCATCCATCCATACATACATACATACATACATACATACATAGCTGCAGTAGAATGGTGTCTAGTAAAACCATGTGTAATAAATCAGAGAGTCGTTTCGACTGCATCCCTCAGTCATTCCTGTCGGTGGGATGAGGCCGATGGCGGCCCTCAGAGCCATGTTCTCGGCCGTGTCGCCCCCTGCTTTTCTTTCCTCTTCCTCCTGATCCACATGCTTGCCTTTCACCCGTCCTCTATTCCCGTGTGTCTTCAGCGCTCCTATATTTAGCCCATAGAAAGATGAATGTTAAGGGAAAAATGGAGTCGGCACTCTGGCATTGCTCTCTCTTTTCCCCCTGAATGGTGCAACACGAAGCGGAAATGTGAGCGTTGGTCATCACTTTTGGAGACAGAGACTGGGACTGTGGCTAGCTTGTCCCGTGTTTTCTTTTTTCCATTAGAGCTTTTTCCACTTCTACGTGTCAAACTGAGACTTTTTTTTGGTTTTTATTTTTAATACTTTCACTGTTCCGTTCAGTCACTGCAGGAGTTTTTGTGGCAAGAGGAGGATTATAAGCTCATTTATTACCGTTCAGAGCTGTGGCAGCTCATCAGTCAGAGCAGAGAGAGAAGTATTTTCATTTGCATGAATCTGAGAAACAAATTTGCATTTGGTCAGGACGTCAGGGCTCTCTTATGTTAACCAAACCAGACACTGAACAGGACGTGACTTGGGTGTAGTCTTAGCATGCAAACACAGAGTGGCTGTTGTGTTGGATTTAAATGGGGCGCCTTGTAAGAGTCACCAGATTTAGACCAGAGCTGCCATCGCTGCAAAGGTCGAACTGAATCATTTGGGTGCATGTTTCATACAGGATTCAATGGTTACTTGTATAGAACATTTCAGCAACAACGCAGTTTAAAATGCTTTACATTGTCCATCCATCCATCCATCCATCCATCCATCCATCCATCCATCCATCCATCCATCCATCCATCCATCCATCCATTTCCCTACACCCTTATCCCATTGGTATTGGGAGGGGCGACGTTGGAAGGACTGACCCTACGGGAGGACTGGCCTGCGATATCTATCGTCCATCTCCCTACACCCGATATCTATCGCAGGCCAGTCACAATTCATAAAAACTCGCAATTCATAAAAACTCAAGAATAAAATATACAGTTACCAACTGAGAAACCATCAATAATGATCACCAATACTCATCAAATATGTTGGTCAATGTTCCATTTATCAATAATCAAAAGCAACTCTAAACTGGTGGATTTTTAGTTTAGGTTTGAAGGAATTCAGTGTTTCAACTGTTTTACAGTTTTCTGGAAGTTTGTTCCAGATTTGTGGTGCATAGAAGCCGAATGCTGCTTCTCCATGTTTGGTTCTGGTTCTGGTTCTGGTGCAGGACTCGAGAGGTCTGGAAGGTTGATACAACAACAGCAGATCTTTTTTGGTGCTAAACCACTCAGTGATTTATAAACAACTGTATTTCTGAGCTACAGGGAACCAGTGTAGGGACTTTAAAATTGGTGTTATGTGCTCTATCTTCCTGGTTTTAGTGAGAACGCGAGCAGCAGCTTCTGGATCAGCTGCAACTGTTTGATTGATTTATTAGTCAGACCTGTGAAGACGCTGTTGCAGTAATCAATGCGGCTAAAGATAAACGCATGGATGAGTTTCTCTAGATGGTGCTGAGACATCAGTCCTCCAATCCTGGAGATGTTCTTCAGGTGATAGAAGGCCGACTTTGTGACTGTCTTAATGTGGCTCTGAAGGTTCAGGTCAGAGTCCATCACTACTCCCAGGTTTCGGGCCTGATCACTGGTTTTCAGTTGTAATAACTGAAGCTGTGCATTGATTCTAGTTCGCTCCTCTTTAGGTCCAAAGATAACTTCAATTTTGTTTCTGTTCAGCTGGAGAAAGTTTTGGCACATCCACACATTTATCTGTTCTAAGCATCTATTCAGTGATTGGATGCTGTTCTAAGCATCTATTCAGTGATTGGATGGGGTCAAAGGTCACCTGGTG